>NC_143486.1:64868418-65168418 GCF_027475165.1 Benincasa hispida | reverse complement strand
AAGTTAAATTATTGACTATGGACTTTGAGAATCAAAGTTGACCTTTGACCAAGTTAGTGGAAAGATACAAGTTTCATTTTAATGGGGAAAATCCAATATTTGTTTTTTAACACTATAAGAAAAACCACCTTTCTTGACATTTTCAATTTTAAATACTTGACGTTTTTATGAAAAAAATATCAAGAAATAGGTGATTTTAAAGAAAATAATATCAAGAATTGATTTTAAAAAATGGGGTTGTGCATTTTTCTTGGAAAAATACAATACTTGACATTTTAAAAATGTCAATTTCAATTAATGGTTTCTTGACGTTTTAAAAACGTCAAGAATACAAGGCAGCATTGCAACGCTGAAAAGTAGCGTTACAATACTACGTATTTTGACGGACAAATGGAAAACGTGCGCACCTCATGCACACATTGTTGCAATGCTATCAATACCATTGCAGCGCTACGGTTTTTCGTTTTCAGAACTTAATTTTCATTCTCCCTCTCAAACGAACCCGATCGACCACATTTTCATTCTCCCACTTTGCTACTACCCTAGCTTCCCTCTCAAATGAAGTCGACCAACTCCCTTCCATGGAAGCGTTCACGCTGCTGCCGCTCTTTTCTCCCTGTTGCCCAAGCTTTTTTATCTCCACAACTTCGCTTTGACTTCATCTCCATGGTTTCGTTTTCTTGCGCGCAACTTTCAGCCTCATCTTTGGTTTTTTGTATTTTAGAGATTCGTTTGATATTTTAGGGTTTGGAGTTTCGTATTTCAGAGACTCGACCTTCCTTTTTTTTTTGTATTTTAGATGTTCGTTAGGGTTCAAAGGATATTTTCATTTCGTCAACAACAAAGTTTACGTGTTGGGATTGATGTCCTAATTCTCCTGGAGTCTCGTTGTTTTGTAAAGATACACATTGTTTGATGAATAAAATAATTTTTATTTCATTCTGCCATTTACTCATATCCAATAAACAAAGCTTCTTGGTTATCTTATATGAACTTAAGCATGTATATGTGTTATACAAGTGGATCATGCCTTAAATGATAACCTAAATAGGTCTATAGTATAAGGATTAAGGTGGGATACCTGATCCTGGTGACACTACGATACACCCCGCTTTGTAGAGGTTTGCAAGTGTTGTAAACTACTACAGTAGATCCTGACCATTCATGTGGAGACATTCATGTTGAATGTAGTGGCCACAGCTTCTGTTTAGAAAAGAAGACTCAGTCATAGTAGGACTATGACTTATTTTCATTAGAGGGATCAATGGTACTTAAGGAGTTAAATGGAACTATGGGGGCATAAGGGTTATTGGTCCAACTGTACTTGCGAGCGATCTGTGAAGGGTTGTCGCACTTCTGATTGGTTAAGATGGACACATAATATATCTGTAGTAAGGAAAGCTCAGTTGTCAGTCTTTAGTGGAGTACCTGGTAGTTAACGGATGGTGGATCCCATGACTAAAGAGTTTAGTTAATTATTCACATACCGTTGGAGCTTCGAACTACATGTCCATAAGGTCCCCTTGGTAGCTCAATGGATTCAGTTGAGGATCAGTTCTTGGTTGATTTGAAATGTTCAAATTGACAAGAGTATTCGATTATACATGATATGATCTGTATGATGTACGAGATATATCTAGTGGAGGATTAATGTAAATGAGATTTACATTAAGTACCATGGAATAGAAAAAGAACTATGGTTTATATGTTTCATGAGATGAAATATTAAAACTATAGATTATAAATATATTATGGTATAATAGTTCTCATTTATATTTATAAAATATTAATTATTGGATAATTAAATCTTTTTCTATAATAACCAATTGAGTGGGAGGTTATTGATGACTCATGGTAACCGTGAGATAAAAGAAAAATTGTTTTCCTAATTTTAATAAGTTTTTGTCAAAATTGTTTTGGAGATTTTCTCTCAGAAAAGGATCTCACCAAAGTTGTCAAGTAAATATGGATTTACTAAACGACGACTTGAAAAAAGGTAAACAATCGTGTAGTATTTGTAGGCGACAGACACACAATTAAGCGATGAGCTAAACGGTCACTTAGTTTTTGCTAGATGATTGCTTAGCTTTCGCTAAACGATTGGGCATCGACCTATACGATACGTTTCAGCCATCTCCCACTTGCCTAATCGTGTACACGATTGTTGTTTCTTCCTTCTTCTACCTCAAACCAAGTCCACACAGAGCCCACCCTCTGGATTCTCACATCGAGAATACCAAGGTAGCCTTCTTGATGGTGTCATACTAAACTCGGCCCAATCGAGGTTCTGTGGAGGCTGTTTGTGGTGTTGGGGTGTTCGTGACCTAGGCGATCGCAGAGGACGAGTACGCGATGTTCGTCCTGTGTTGCGATCGTGTTGTTCGAGCGTTCTAGGTTGCTGTGTTTGAGCGTTCGTGATCAAGGAGCGTGGAGACGAGGCTACAAATGTGTGTAGAGATTTCTCTTCTTGATCATTTGTAGTTTTGATGCTGTAATTTTTGTAATGAATGGATAATCATTTGTTTATGTGTACGACTGTAATTTGTAATGTTCATACATGATTTTAATTTGGAATGATCTATTCCGCTGCTCATGGAAATCCTCGTGATCGATGTCCTTCATTGCGTCCCTTTGTTGTTTGCTTAAGGTTTTCCATCTGCACTAAGGTGAGTTTTATCTTAATTTTGTTTTTTTTTTTTTTTAATTTTTTGTTTAGTTTTAGATGCTTCTTATCTTCGTTTTGTTTCATATGAAATCGAATACATTCTCGATTTTGAATCCGAGATTCTGGTGGTGGTGATTTAATTATCTGATACACATCTTATAATCATTTACCTTGTTTCTTGATCGATGGATTTCGGATTGAATTTGTATCTGCAAATGAAGTGTGGAATTAGGAGGAGGAGATTTTTCATATCATTTGGTCAAAATCTGTCAATTTGGGGGTGAAGGAATATCCATCTTTCATACTCAGATTTTGGGAATTTTCCACCTGCTTACTCTGAAAAATAAATTAATTCGAATGCAATATGTACGATGTAGATAACAAAAAAAAAAAAAAAAAAAGGTTTTCTAATAATCACAAATTAATTCTATAATTAATTTTCTATAGCTCAGCCACAGTATGTATGTATTATGTAAAGTTTGAAAATTGACGCTTCCAAATTTGTGTCAGGTGCTCAAGAATTTGATATGATAGATTCCGAAAGTAACAACAAAATGTAGTCAAAATTAACAACTAGCAATGCGACTCCAAAACTTAATGTATGGTTCGAGAAGACTAAAAATTACTCATTATTCATGCACATGGTTTTCATAATTTCCATCACAACTCTAAAGTCTTAACCAGCGGTAAAAAAAATCCCCATCGACCTTTTTGTGCAGAAAATGGGGTTGAAGCTAGAGGATAATTCCTAGGTGTTCTGTTGTTCAAAGTCTTTATTCAAAAGGTTTACTAAAGAAAAAAATTAAGCATTACCACTATATTATTTCCTGCAGAAAAGGCTTTCTTGGAGAGGTATGTGACTAAATTTGCTGAACATGTTACTTGGTTGTCACAATTGTATGCTGGAGAGATCAAAGTTTTTAATGTTTAACTTCAAATTCTATCTTTTGTCCTTGATTCATTCATTGTTATGGGCCATTTCTGGGCAAAATTCTAACATATTAGCTTAATATTTAATTAATCTGACCCAACCATAATTGACATCATTGTTGTTTGTTGATACATTCCATCCAAAAGAAGCATATCAAATCCTCCACCAAGATCATCTCTTTGATTTGATAAATTACTTGCTGATTGAACTAAAGTTGTTTTCCAATCTTGTGAATCATCATTAAATGCTTGCCATGGTAATGTTTTTACCGAAGAAGAATCAGGAACTGGACCCATCAAATGATGCTAATGCTAATTTATCAGCATTTTCTTCCCTTATCATTGCATGTTCTTCACCAAGGTTTAACAAATCAACCATTAGAGGATTTTCATCCTTCTTAATTATATCTTTAATTTTATTCTCTTCTTCTTTCACTTCTATGGCTTAATTTCTTCCTCTTTGAAATCCTCAGGTGGTGGAAGTGCTTTAATTGAATTCATATCTTCTATTTCTTCTTCTTATTTTTTTTTTACTTCCTCTGTTACTTTCAATTGAAGTAGATTTTTTCCTCTGCCTGTTTGGCATTGAGCTAAGGCAGATTTGTCTTTGACGAATTCATCCATTACTTCAAGTTTTTTAGGAGTAATTTTTTCAACTTCAAGATATTCAGAAGAACGAGCAATTCCAATTTGTTGAGTGATTAGGTTTGATTTGGTGCTTGTTGTGTGATTAAAATATGTTTTTTAAGCATTTCTTTTGTGTTCAAAGTATGTTTGGAGCTTATCTATGTGATTGAAATTTGATTTTGAGTCATGAAGTTTCTTGGTTTGAGGCATGAAATTTCGAAGTTAGGGCTTGATTTTCTTGGTTTGAGACATGAACTTTCAAAGTTAGGGCTTGATTATTTTAGTTTGAGGCTTGAATTTTCAAAGTTAGGGTTTAATCTCTCATGTATATTCTTGAATCTCATAATAAACTCTTGTTTCATATTTTTCTTGAATGAGATTGAATTTTAGAGAACTTGCCAAAGTTGGGATTGCCACTTTAATTCAATGTTTTGCCAAAGTTGGGATTGCCACTTTAATTCAATGTTTTGCCAAAGTTAGGGCTTTAATTTTAGATAACTTGCAAGAACTTGCAACTTTTCTTTAATTAAATGCTTGCCAAAATTGGATATGTCAATGTGTCTAATTTGTTAGGGCTTTATGAACTAAGTAATGCTTTGCCAAACTTGTGTTCAATTTTTAGTTATTGGAATTAATATATGTTTAGCATATTAGTGTTGAGATTGGTGTCTTAATTCTTCTGGTGGTCTCGTAGTTTATAAATATTTTGTACACACATTGTTATTAATAAAATAAGTATTATTTTATTTGCATTTACTCATATCTAATAAACTAAGATTCTTGGTTATTTCATGTAACTTAAGCATGTATGTGAGACATACAAGTGGATCATGCCTAAAGTAATAACCTAAATGATCTGTAATATAAGGATAAAGGAGGGGTACCTTATCCTTGTGTTACTATGGATACGACCCGCTTTGTAGATATTTACAAGTGTTGTAAAGTGCTACAAATTGTCTGATCTTGACCATTCATGTGGAGACATGCGAGCGGGGGTGTCCTATACAAAGAGTTTGTATAAGACTGGACCACGAGATGACTAGTCTCTTTATATAATACCGTTGATAATTGAGACTTACATTTCACTAAAATGGCCATAGGTGACATTACCTTAATCCTGAGTGAGTTGTGAACTTCTGCCTATAAGGGCGGTCCTTTGATTAGTATGGGTGAGAGTGACCAGATTGTCAACTCAATAAGCCTACCTATTTAGAGATTCGTTTGATTGGAGAGCTGGGAACTCAGCTACACAAGACGGAATTCACTCCTTCCCTAAAGCAGGGGTAAGTAGATAAATTGCTCTCTTAAGGGCTGATTCCGGGTCTTGAACATAGTGATCACACCCTCTCTTTGGAAGAGAGGACTCAGTCATAGTAGGACTATGACTTATTGTTCATTAGGGGAACTAGTGCTACTTAAGGAGTTAGATGTAACTGCAGGGGCAAAATAGTAAATTGACCCAATTGTACTTACAAGGGATTTATGAAAGGTTATCGCACTGTTGATTGGTCATATGAACACAGAAATATATCTGTAGTGAGAAGAGTGTAGCTATCGGTCTTTAGTAGAGTGCCCGACAGTTAACGGATGGTGGATCTCGTGACTAAAGAGTTTAGTCAGTTATTCACATACTGTTGGTAGCTCAATGGGTCCAAGTTGAGAATCAGATTTTGGGTTGATTTGAAGTGTTTAAATTAACAAGAGAAAATTCAATTATATGTGGTATAATTGATATGATGTATTAGATACATTAATTTGAGGAATTAATATAAATATGATTTATATTAAGTACCATAAAATAGAAAAAGAACTATGGTTTATATGTTTCATATGATGAAATATTAAAACTATAGATTATAAATATAATATGATGGTTATCATGTTTATTTATAATATATTAATTATATGATAATTAATTCTTTTTCTCTAATAGCCGTTTTGAGTGGGAGGTTATTGGAAGTTTTGTGGTAACTGTGAGATAAAAGAAAAATTGTTTTCCAAAATTAGTAGTTGAATGATTTGGAAAATTCTCATGAAAAAGGCTATCAAGTAAAAAGAGTTTTTACTAAACGACAGCCATTGAGAGCATACACGATCTTTTAAAGAGTTGACTATACGATAGTTAATCATTGATCATTGCTACACGATCGAGTAGAAAAGTCTACACAATAGGTTTTCGTTTGCTAAAGGATCAAGTACATCGTCTATACGATAGACAGTGTTCATATCTCTCATTTACTCGACCATATACCTCTTATCTTTCTCAATCCAAGATCACACAGAGGCCACAACTCCTGGATTCTCACACTGAGAATACCAAGGTAACACTTGTGGTGGTGTTCTACATCCATTTGTGAATCGAGTTGGACTCGGTTGGGTTCGAGGAGCATTCAGATGTTCATGGAGGTTGTGCTCTGTTCATTGCGTTCAAGTGCTACTTTGGATGCATTGGAGACTGATCGAGGGATACTTGAAGAATAGTTCTTCAAAGGTACGCATACTCTATCCTTTATATCCTCTTGTAGCATGTTGGAATTTCTGTTTATGCATAATCTATATGTTTCTGGGTAGATTGTGATTATTGTTCATTCTGAATGGAATTTGGAACGATCCACTTTTGCTGCTCATGGAGATCTCTGTTTTAGATTTACTTCAATTAGAGCATGTGCACACCTTGGGTTCAATTTTTTTAGATATGTCAATGTGTTTTTTTGTTTTAGTGTCCTCTATAAGTTGGGAGCACTGAATGTGTATACTACATCATGAGGTATATAAGGGATTTTGTGACCAAGAGAAACATTGTCATCTCATATTTGGTATGTTATCGTTATTTCGACATTTCATATAGTAGAGGAAAAAATAGATCCATTATAATATTTGGCTTTTATGTTTATAGATTGATATAAGGAACCTGTACTCACAAATCGAGTTAGACGAGGTGCAAATAGAGTTGGCTGAATTTTTGGGTTACCACATATGATCATAGTTGGTCATTTTATATGTGTTTGTTCCGGTTGGATTTACTTCATATCCATATAGGTGTAATATCTTTTGGTATTGTTCAAATATGCACTAGGGGGATGGGGGATAGTGTTGTTATATAGGTAGATGTTTTGGAAATGTATTTTTTGAAACTGTTCATATTAGGTTGACTGTTAGAATTATGTTCCTTATATTGTTTTGAAAGTGTCCAAATGGGTTGACTGTTAGAATTATGTTCTCTAGGTTGTCTATTGATAATGTTAAAGAAGTTAAGTTTTTATAAAGAGATATTGGTGGTTTTTGGTTGATATATAAGTTTGTCAATGAATGTATATTGTTTATTTGATTGATGAATGTATGTCATATATATACCAAATGTGGTTGTTGGATCAAAATACAAGAAGAATTATAGACAAAAAGGTCAACATTTGTAGATTTTTCTAAACAAATCACAAGCAAATTTCTTGACTTTTTTCCTTGTCAAGATTATAGATATTCTTGACATGTTTAAGAGGTCAAGAACTCTCATGTTCTTGAAATTTCTAACATGTCAAGTAGGATATATCTTGACGTTTTTCCATTGTCAAATCAACAAAATTTCTTGACATTTTTCTTTGTAAAAAACGCCCATATTCTTGACATTTCAAACATATCAAGTGTCTGTATTTTTTGACATTTTTTAAATGTCAAATTAACAAAATTTCTTGACTTTTTTTCTTGTCAAGAACGCTCATATTCTTAACATTTCAAACATGTCAAGTATCAGTGTTTCTTGACATTTTTTTAAATGTCAAGTGTCACTTTTCTTGACGTTTTTAAAACGTCAAGAAAATCGAAATTCTTGGCACTAGATTCCTTGACATTTTTAAAAACGTCAAGAAAAGTCATTCTTGATATTTAAAAAACGTAAAAAAACACTGTTTTTTTATAGTGTAAATTTCAAAATTATTGCTAGGTGTTAATCCCAATTGAAGACACTAATCCCACTTAAGAATTACGGAATTTTGAGTGTCAACTTTTCATTAACTCAAATTTGCATGATTTGCATGATTTTGCCAATAAATAAAATAGTTCTATCAAGTTTAAGCATCTTGGCAATTTTGGAATTTCATGAGTATTTCAAAAAATCTAAACCTATCTCTCTCTCAAACCCTTATCCATTTTCTCTCTAAATTGGTCACTCACGTGGTCTACGAACCATTGTTGTGAAGAATTGATAAAAAAAAAAAAATAATAATAAATAAATAAAGAAGGATTTAGGCTACAAAGGTTGTAAACAATCTTTTTTTCTTTTTTTTTCTTTGGTTTCAAATAGCATGCATATTTCTATAAATTAACCTAATTAGGTACTTGTGATTTAAATTACTTCTGCTCATTAATCGTTAACTCCATCACACATGACATCAACAATAAATTTGTAAAGGCTCTGATGCCTTAGTCGGAGAATTAAAGAATGAAGAAGTCAGAAATTTAACTTACCTCATATGAAGCCATAATGGTCTATTTATAGGGGATTTGATCATAGGTTTATTTTAATCCTACTAAAATTTAGGTATGAGATTTAACCTTCCTAAGATTAGGATATGCATTTTTCCTAATCCCAAACAAGCTAGATTAAATCTTATCTTATCTAATTTTATCTTCATTTTGATTCTATTTTATCTTGGTTTTCGACTTTACTCTATCTGGGCAAAATTCACCCACGACATATCCAATTCTTGAACTCGTATCTTTGGCATGAGTGATGATATGGTTAGATGGTAGCTCGCTTGCTTCTAATGGAATCTTCAGCGTTAAAACTTTTAAAGGACACATTACCAACAATTCATCTCCTAGTACCAATTTTGGATGTAAACTACCTCTAGTCTTCCACAATGCCAAAGAAGTGTAAATTCTTCATATGAACCATTTTAGACAAGGGTCTGAACACTTTGGATAAATATCAAGCTCTCGATTCCCTTTCTACATCTTAATGATCCTAATTGTTGAGTCTTATGCAAAAAAAACATATTGCGGTGATGGATAATTTGTTCATTGTGGATACTCTTCATCAATATTGGATCGACACAATGAAATGGCTTCTGTCCTCAATTATTGGACTTTCATATTGATCATCTGATACATTGGTCAACTCTAAAAAAAATCCTTTAGAGCAATCGTATAGCTACTTTGTTATGGTGCATATGGCTTGAGCGTAACAAAAGAACCTTTCAAAATATTGAAAAGCCTTTTCCTAATCATTCACTACTACAAAAACAGTGTTTATTGACATTTTTTAAATGTCAAGAATGACTTTTCTTGATGTTTTTTAAAACATCAAGGAAACCAGTGTCAAGAATGTCGATTTTCTTGACGTTTTAAAAATGTCAAGAAAAGTGACACTTGACATTTAAAAACGTCAAGAAACACATACACTTGACATGTTTGAAATGTCGAGAATATGGGCGTTCTTGACAAGGAAAAAACGTCAAGAAATTTTGTGAATTTGGCATTTAAAAAACGTAAAGAAATTTGCTTGTGATTTTTTAAGAAAAATCTACAATGTTGATGTTTTTACCTATAATTGCTTCTGTATTTTGATCCAACAATCACATTTGGTATATATGACATACATTCATTAATCAAATAAACAATATACACACATTGACAAACTTATATATTAACAAAAAACTATAAATATCTCTTTATAAAAACTTAACTTCTTTAACATTGTCAATAGTATGACCTAAGGAATATATTTCTAACAGTCAGCCTATATGAACACTTCCAAAACAATATAAGGAACATAATTCTAATAGTCAACCCAATATGAACAGTTTCCAAAAATACATTTCCAAAACTTCTATCAACAAAACCATCCATCTACCCACATATGTACCAATCAAAAACTATCCCCCTACCCCACCCCCGCGTGTATATTTAAACAATACCAAAAGATATTTACACCTATATGGATAGGAAGTAAATCCAGAAATTGATCAACCGGAACAAACACATCCGAAATGACCAACCATGATCACATGTAGCAACCTAAAAATTCAGCCAACTCTATCTGCACCTCATCTAACTTGATTTGTGAGTATGTTTCCTTGTATCAATCTATAAACATAAAAGCCAAATATTATAATGGATTCTATTTTTTCCTATGCTATTTGAAATGTCAAAATGACGATAACATACGAAATCTGAGATGACAATGCTTCTTTTGGTCACAATATCTCTCATATATCTCATGTTGTAGTATCCACATTCGGTGCTCCCAACTTGTAGAGGATACTACAGAGAAAAAACCAGTAAATAAGAATAAAGTAATCCTTACGCACTAGATGTCTACTTAATATGATAAATAAGTAATCATTGTTAATTTATACTTAACTTTACTGTTCTCCATATGTTTTGCTTTCGACTTTTTTTAATATTCTTTTGAGATTGAAATATCGCAATTGCCCTATTTGTCATGGAATAACCATAAATTATTCTAAAATAAAGTACACTTTAAAACAAACACTACACATGAAAAAGGTTAACATACGTGTCGGTTATATATCTTATATTTACCTGTGATGTTGTCCTTATTGAGTCTAGGTAGTACACAGTATCATCGTATGCATTTATAGTAAGTAGTGCCCAATGACCACTAGTTAATAAAATATAATTAGTATTTTTATTGCTAATGAAAATGGATAAAAACAAAACGTGTTTTAACTCACCCAGGATTAAAAGGAGCAAGAACTATTTGGTTTGCTTCTGAGACCATCAGTCTACTGCACAGGTTTCGAGTTTTAACTTCTTGAGAGTTATGTCCAGAGGAAATGAAAGATGGATCTACAAAAGTGTATTGTGAACTTTCTTTTGAATCAATAAAGGATGAGTGCAAGTACCTACAAAAGATTTATAACATAAATATAGACGACCAAAATTGGAAAGAAACATGAGAACTAAAGTCTACAAAAGTAATAACATTACTTATGCCATGTAAGCCACCAAAGTCATTGTCTTTCTTGACTTCATCCATGTTACAAAAGTTAATTACGTCCTCTTGCAAGACACAACTCTTTCGATTGATGCCAAAAAGTCCAATTGAAAGTTGTAAAGAAATACTAGACTCTCAATTTATTGCTTATGTAGCTTATCGCCTAGACCTTTTTGAAGAAGGTTCTGTTACTAACATGTTGACTTCCATTGTGGGTAATTTATTTGGATTCAAGGCTCTGTGTGCTCTCAACATATCTAAGAGTGAATTTCAAAGATACCAGAAGAATCGATGTTGAGTCACTAACTTCTTTTTTCTTAGTCATTTCCATTGAAGATTTCTCCTAATACAGCAAAATCATAGCAATAAAGTATATAAAGTCAAAAAATTAGACATTTGATGAACGTAATTGATTTTATTAGTGTCATTTACCTTAAAGATTTTCAAATTTTCTGCATTGCAATTTACATTCACCTTTATCTAGTCTCTTCGTTTCTCTGGGGACTTAATCTCTTCCACTTTAATCTTCTCTTTCTGTTTCTTTTCATATGCAGTCTTCATCTTGTCTTTTTATTTATCTTGAGATTTGATCTCATCTGCCAAAAATTTCTTGGAGCAACTTCCATGTCCAAAAAATGCTGTAAAAGATGACATTTGAAGACGAATTTCTAATTCTCTAACACGTTGACGAAGTGCTTTATTCTCACTTATAATTTTCTTGTTTTCATCCTTCCCATGTTTTGATTTTCACTTCACTGTATGAAAGTAAGCCGTTGGAGTAACAAAACCACCAACCTTATGCATACGCCCGTGCCTTTCTTAAGTACCCAAAGCTTGTGTTAAGATATCATTGGGAGAGTGATGTTTGTGGCACAATGGATCTTATAATTAAGCTATATGTCATATGCTTCATGCAAATTTAATACTTGTCTTACTATTCGATTGACGACTTCTTGAATATCTTCATTTTTGTATTCTCCTTTCTTATTAACTCGAGCCTTCTTCTACAGGTTAACTCGATTGAAATTACTTTCATTTGAAGATACTTTCTTCCACATTCAAATGAAGAAAAAATTAGATATTGTGATAAATTTAGGAATCATGAGAACATATACTAAATTCTTATGATCTCCTCGACAAGGTTAGCATAATCTTTCCTTGAAATTCGATGATTGTATTTTTTTTCTTAGATCGACGTTCTTGTTGCAAGCGTTTTTTTCCTATACAAACATAATAATTATTAGTAGGGAATGACATAAAAAAATATTTATAAAATTAAATTAATAATTTACCTGAAAACTGAAACTTTACACACAATCTCGATCTTACAAAATCTTCCTAATGACTTTGATCAATAAATGAATACTTTTCTAGTGGATTTATTAGAAGTTGAGGTTCATCTTTAAATTGCATAATGTATTTTGTTGTTAACCAATTCTTAAACTAACGAAAAGCTATGCCTGCAGTTTTCATAATGTTCTTTCTAGATCTTGTATCAATTACAAAGGTGGCCTAAACATTGACAAGTTAATGAAAATATTACATATACATCTACAATATTATCAAGAATAAAAAGTTGAATATATATACCTCAACTGTATTATATATCTTATCTTTCAACTCAGTAAGCACGCATTTCCAAGATGTATATATAATAGGTACATGATAATGCGTAGAGGACCCAATGAAAGACTTTAACTTAGCTCCATTTTCACCAATGGGTACGTCATCTTCATTGCATTCCACAAACTTCTTTTCTCACGCACTCCTAATACGTGTTACATCAAACATAATAATAGCTCCCCGTTCTCTCTTCTTTTGATTGGTGGTTTCATTTAACCTAACAACTACTATTTCTTTGTCACCAAGCTCTAAGTCTCCGTGACCCACTGTACTATGTTCCATCTGGTGTATAAATAAAAAACTGCAATCAAATTTAAGAAACAATTAGAATTATATACATATTAATCAAACAAAAAATAAAATGTGATTGATAAAACACAGTTTTTCCTCCTTTGTAAGAGTATAACACGCGAGAGGAATGAAGATTTTTTTGTCACTACTAATAGGTGCAAACTCTGGTCGAATTTTTAAATGAACTAAATCACGTCTAGCATTCAATCCATCCTTACTTTTCTCTGGAATATCAAGAAGCGTACCTAAGATATTCATGCAAACATTTTTTCAATGTGCTTCACATCTAAACAATGCCTAATATGAAGATCTTTCCAGTATGGCAGCTGAAAAAAAGAAGAGAACCTATTCCAACAAATCTTTGAACTTTCTTTCGTGGTTTATTTTTTATTGTTCTTCTTTCCTTTTGGGAAACTCAATATCTTTGATTTTTAAATATATAGCCTCCCTAGACAGTGGTTCTGGAATTGTCCCAAATTCCTTTTAACTGTTAAATGACTTTTTTTGTGTGGTATGGATGATTCCGTGCTAAAAATCTTCGATGTCCAAGGTATGCCATTTTTTTCCCCATATTCCAATCTTATAGAAGACTATTATTGTCTCCATAAATTGGACACGCCTTATACCCTTTCACACAACATCCACTTAGGTTACCATATGCAAAAAAATCGTTGATTGTCCACAACAAAAATGACCATAAGTTCAATAGTTCTTCTCGATAAGCATCATAACATTCAACACCACTTTTCCATAAAAATTTTTAATTCTTCAATTAGTGGTGCTAAATATGTGTCAATGTCGTCCCCTGATTGTTTTTTACCCGAAATTAACGTTGTACTTTCTTTTCATACACAACCATGATTATAATTAACCATCACTACAGGCCAACAACTATATTTAGAACTTATTTCACCATGTGGATTTACTTCATCGGTTGACAATGCTAAACGAAGATTCCTAGGTTCAGAACCGAAGTCTGACCATTTAGAGTCTACTAACTTCTAAGCCAGAGAGTCTGTTGGATGTCGTAACTAACCATCTACAATTCTTTCATCAACGTACCAAGTCAAGTTTTTAGCACAATCAATACTTCTAAAAAGCCTTTTGAATTGTAGAATTGGTAGAAAGTATCATATCACTTTTGAAGGTATTTGCTTTTTCCCACATTTTGTATCCTTCCCGTTTTTCCACTTGATTCACCACATTCAGGACATCCAGCTGCATCTGCATATTTTTTTCTATACAAACAATAATCATTAGGGCATGCATAAATCTTCTCATATTTCATTCCTAGTGCACCTAAAGTTTTCTTTGCTTCATACATTAAATTTGGGAGTCTATTGCTAGTGGACAAAATTTCCTTTAAGGTTTTGAGTAGTTCTAAAAAACTAGTATCACTCCATCCATATCTAACTTTTAAATTATACAATTTGACTAATGTAGACAACTTAGTGTATTTTTTGCACCCTTCGTATAATGGTTTTTCAGTATCATTAAGCAACTTCTTAAATCCATTCGGATCTCTTGAATATTCCTCGTGGGCAACTTCAACTATTTCTTTTAAACTTCCAACATCAGTCTCTTCATACATATGGGTGTCAAACTTAGAAGATTCTTCACAAAATGATGAGTTAGGAAGTTTTTTCCCATGCCAAAACCAAATTTTATAACTTTCATCAATCCCATTGATATAAAAATGATCTCTAATATCCTTGCTACTATGCTTTTCACAATTCCCACATTTCAAACAAGGACAACGAATATAAGAGCTATTTGTATTAGAAAAATCAAGTTTTATGAAGTTTTTCACACCCAATTCATTATCTTCGGATAATCTACTCTTGTGCATCCATGATTTATCCATGATTGTAAATCTAGTACAAAAAGATGATAAACAATTATCAACTTCAAAAAACAAGTTATAGAAAACAAACAAGTTTCCAATACCTACATCTTGTTATTTCTAGCTCTACAACATTCCAACCTCACGAAAGTAAGACAAATCCGAGAACCTCAAGGCAAATCAAAGAACAAAGACAAACACATCTAAATAAATTGAACCCAAGGTGTAATCGAACCTCAAAAAATTGAACCTAAGGTGTGCAATGCTCTAATGTGCTAAACATATATTAATTCCAATAACTAAAAAATGAACCCAAGTTTGGAAAGCATTACTTAGTTCATAAAGCCCTAACAAATTAGACACATTGACATATCTAACTTTGGCAAATATTTAATTAAAGAAAAGTGGAAGTTCTTGCAAGTTCTCTAAAATTAAAGCCCTAACTTTGCCAAAGCATTGAATTAAAGTGGCAATCCCAACTTTGGCAAATTCTCTAAAATTCAATCTCATTCAAGAACATATGAAACAAGAGTTTATTATGAGATTCAAGAATATACATGATAGATTAAACCCTAATTTTGAAAGTTAAAGCCTCAAACAAAAAAAATCAAGCCCTAACTTTGAAACTTCGTGCCTCAAACCAGAAAATCAAGCCCTAACTTTGAAACTTCATGCTTCAAACTAAGAAAATCAAGAATTAAACCTAATCTACACAAGATTAAGCCTAATCTAAACAAGAAAAACAAGATTAAGCCTAATCAAACTAAGAAAATCAAGACTTAAACCCAATCTAAACAAGAAAATCAAGATAAGCTCTACTTTGAAAGTTCATGCCTCAAATCTACTTACATCAAAGAAGATTCTCTTCAAGATTGATGGAATAACAAAGATGCATCAAAGGGAAGTGAAAACGAAGAAGATTTCGAGTGTATTACGAATAAAATCGACTAAATCCGTTGGAATTTCTTTTAAATTTGTCTGATAACATTGCAATGCTACTAAAAGAGCGTTGCAACGCTGTTGAAGAGCGCGCAATTTTCTAGTCAAAACCCGTAGCGTTGCAACGCTATTGAGAGTATTGTAATGTTGTGTGCCTAAGGCACAAGTTTTTCATTTTTCCATCAGAATACGTAGCATTGCAATGCTATTTTTTAGCGTTGCAATGCTACCCTGTATATTCCACAATTCTTGACGTTTTTTAGAACATCAAGTACTGTATTGAACTTGACATTTTTAGAACGTCAAGTACTGTATTTTCTAGGAAAAATGCACAACCCCTACTTTTTAAAATCAATTCTGGATTTTTTTCTTTAAAATCACCTATTTCTTGACATTTTTTCCCATAAAAATGTTAAGTATTTAAAATTTCAAACATAAAAAAAGGTGGTTGTTCTTGTAGTGATTTATGGGATGAGATCATCTCCTTGGCAACCCTTTGGAGCACCAAATTCATTCTTTTTTTTATAATTATAATGTCTCTACTATCGCATTAAACTAGAAGGCTTTTCTCTAGCTTTTATTATATTTTTATATTTAAACTCTCCTCTAGCTCTTTATGTACATATCGAATTATATCCGTGATCTTTTATGAATTCATCGCTTCTAGATCCAAGGTATGATGAGAGCGCTACGGATGTGCAAGCCTAGTTGAGATATCCCAACGGATCTCTTGATCTCTATTTCTACTAGTATATTCTTAAAAAAATTCTTCTCATTAATAGGTTAAAGTTAATGATATTTCATTGATATTTTTACTATATTCCATTAATATATTTAGATATAATGAAATGTCAATTCTCAAGTCAATAATAAATTTAAAAATATAAAAATATTGATAAAAAAATTATTAACGTTAATATAGATCACTAACATAAGACATATATTTTTAACCAAGAGATTAGAATCTCTATTCAAAAGCTCAAATCTTGGCATGGGCTCCCAACGATTAACAGGAGACAGAAGCATAAACAAATTACACTATTTGTAAAAGTTATGTTTATTGACCATAATAGGGATGGAAGGATTTGTATTTGATGGTAGTGATGTGAAAAGGCTGGAAATCCACAAAAGCATCCGGATTTTGATTCGTTGAGGAAAAAAGAGACTTAGGACTGCAACTGCCTAAAGTAAGAATGAAAGAATAAAATTAAGAGTGACAAGAAGTTGCTATTTTATAGGGCTTATTAGCACAGTGTAGTGGTTGGAACAATACGGCCTCTAGTTTTTCAATTTCACTCCTAGCCTCTCTGAGAACTCTCTCTCTCCCTATATATATTGTATTGTAGTGTAACGTGTGTGACCATCTACTAGCTTTGTTTTACTAGGGTATTGACCTTTTTTTTTAATAGAAATTAAGATCCAAACACTACAACATCATTTCAAATAATCGTCGCATTTATTTTACATCTTAAATTGCATCTAACAATCTAAGGGACTGTTTGTTGAATTGTAATGAAATTGGAATGTAATGTAATCCAAAATTCATGTTTGGATTCAGCGTTTTTGGTATGAATTCTAATATCAAATTCATTCTGTTCTCATAGTTTTCAATCTAATCCTCTTTTCCACCGTTTTAACGCTTCATGATTCCATTTTCATTCCGCCCTTGATTCTGCATGCATTCCACCCTATCGTATTCCAAATAATCTTGATTACATTCCAGATTCTCAAACAGCTCCTAATAGATTTTTGGTAGTTTTGAAATACACTTATAAAAGGTTTAGGGTATAATAAATGTATCGCAACTTTTGAGCTATTTTATGAAGATGTTTGTTCCTTAAATTTCAACACTCACGTGTACCTCCTCTTTACTATAACATTTCAGTCGTGATTCGTTGGAACCTTATTTCTGTATCGAGAGACAACGCCACTTTAAAAAGAAGAGAAAAAATTGTGGAAGCAGAGCTCAAATTTGTGACAATGGCATCACCTTAGTAACCATTTGGTATACTAGGGATCGAAACTCTTTGTTTTTGCTAATTATAGTTCTGTGTCCATTGCTCTTAACTAACGTGCTTTTATTAACTGATATGCTTTTATGTACATGTAGTTGTGTCTTTAGCTATCTTGTATATGTCTCACATATAATTTAATAAATATTTTTCTTTTAAAAGAAATATTGCAATTTAGCCTAAAATAACTATTCTCATTTATAAAATTTAAGTCTCTTTTCAACTTCAGATCCTCAACGTGGTTGACTTCAAAGAAACATAAACTTCCATTTGAAAATTAAGCAAAAAAAAAAAAATTAATTAATTAAAGATAAAAAAAATTCAAGAATAATGTATTTTTTAAAAGTAATGACAAAAATATGATACATAGAAAATAAATTACAAAAATAAGGTGGAAGGAAAAAGTATTGACAAAAATAGGGTAGCAGAATCGTGTATCCGATACACAATTTTTGTTAAACCTTCGTGTCAGCATATGACCATGCTACCAAACTCGTGGACTGGTCCACGAGTTTCGTATTTTTATTATTATTTTTTATTGTTTTTTGATTTAAGTGGATATAAAGTGGAACAAAAGGTGCTCAACGACATCGAAAGCGGCTCAAAAGCTCCTTAATTTATGGCTAGAAATTGATTCAATTTTTCCTTTGAAAATTTAAATTTCATAGTAAAAGATTCTCTGAAAATACAAAAAAAATACTAAAAAGAAAAAAAAAAGAAATAGAAGTTGGAGAAAATTTGAAAAAAAAATAGATTTAGTCTTAATTCGTGGCTAGAAATTTGATTTAATTTTTATTTTATCGTAAGCCTTTAAAATTTTGAATTTTACATAAAAAAAATTCTCCAAAAATACAAAAAAATACTATAAAAAAGAAGACAGAAGTTGGGAGAAAATGTGAAAAAAAAAAAAATAGACTTAGCCTTAATCAGTGGCTAGAAATTCGATTTAATTTTTATTTTACCGTAGGTCTTTAAAAATTTAAATTTCACAATAAAAGATTCTCCGAAAATGCAAAAAACACTAAAAATAAAAGAAGACAGAAGTTGGGGAAAATGTAAAAAAAAAAAATAGATCTAGCCTTAACTAGAAATCTGATTCAATTTTTATTTTACTATAGCCTTTAAAAATTTGAATTTTACAGTAAAAGATTATCTGAAAATACAAAAAGAAAACACTAAAAAAATAAGAGAAGAAGACAGAAATTGGGTGAAAATGTGAAAAAAAAAAAAAAAAAAAGATTTAGCCTCAATTCATGGACAGGGTACACGACTTATTTGCTGACTCAAAACTCGTAGGACCTCGTTCACGATTTCACAATCCTATTTTTGTCAATAATTTTAAATCATCCCTATTTTTGTCAATAAATATTAAAATAATATTATTTTTTTTAAAAAAAATTCTCTATTTCGTAATGACTTTGAAATTGCCCGATCTTAGTTCCTTCTCACAATCATATTGGAAAACTAATTGTGAACGAACTAGTAATTGGCTAAAAATTCTTCAAGCATTTAAAATCAATTGTTACGATTGTGATTAACTTAATAATAATAGTTAAAAAAACAAAAATTCAATTAAAAAAGATGGAAAGTCAGGTTAATATAAACATCGATCATATATTAATCATAAAAACTAAAATTCTCAAGGACAACCGTATCCCGCAATAAGTATAATCTCCGTAATAAAAAACTGAATAAAAAATCTAAAAAGAATAAATAAATCAAAAGCATTAATTGTACTATTTATTTATTTAACAAAAAACAAAAACTTAAAAATGGCCAGTGTCTTACAACTACATAAAAGGGTAAAATAAGAACTTCCATAGTGTTCTATTAGCAGAAACCAATCATGAGACGGTACGGACAATAGAAGACAGTAGTGTATGAAAAGAAAACAATCACTTTTTTGTTGTTTTTAAGACATAAAATTCGACAAATTATTTAAATAAAAAGCATATATTATAGAGAATGGAGATGCAGCTAAATCGATTAATTAGCAGCTAATCATAACACGTGTACAAAAACAGTGGCGCAGTCAGCCGACTGCAGAAAGAAGCATTAAAACACTAATCCACATCACTTCAGTGTCACCTACAAATCTTTCCAAATACAAAGATAGATCACAAACACTTGCATAAATAATAGTTTATTCATTACCTTATTATTATAACTAGCCCAGCTGAACATATATAGTTGAATTAATTTATACATATACTTTAGAAAGAAAACGAAAATCAGAGCTTTGAAATGTAAGCCCCAATTAAAATTTAAATCTAAAAATTTAAATTTGAAGGTATGTTTGATAATCGTTGATTTTTTTAAAAAAAGTTTATAAATCTTGTTTTACTTATAACTCTTTGTTCTATTATCTACTTTAAAAAATTATTTTCAAAGTTTTGAAAAGTTTATTTTTTTTTCTTTTAGAATTCAACTAAATATTCAAATGTTACATTCAAAAAGATGAGAATTATTAAAAAAAAATCATGAAAATATAACACAGTTTCAAAAACTAAAATCTAATGGCGGTTTTATAATAATTTTATTTTTAAGTTTCTATTTTCGAAATTTATGTTTGCTTTCTCATCAATTTCATATTATGATTTTCATGTTTCACATACTTGAGTTCTTAGTAAAATTCTAAAAGTTAACAAAAAAGAAGATTTTTAAAATATGGATAAAAAATGTAACAAAAAAAAAAAAAAAAAAAGATTATAAGTAAAAATAGTGTTTAAAACTAAAAAATCAAATGCTAATCAAACTTTACTCTAAGAACAATATTTAAGTACATCTTTAGTTATATATATCGTTTTGCATTTCATTCCAGCTACATAATAAAGAAAAATTTAAAAATATATTAAAAGAAAAAATTTTCACATGGCAAACTGCACTTAAGCAATTATAGGTGTGTTTGGATTACATTTTCAAGTGTTTAATTTAAAAAATAAGTCATTTTGAAAGAAATTAGAGTGTATAGCAACCATCTAAAACAACTTTTCAAGTATATTTTAATCCATTTTTATAAAAAATATTTAGCATCCAAACACTCAAAAATACCTGCCTATAGGATGGTATTGCCTCAATAAGAAGTTGGTAAATAAAAATGAATTTTTTAAAAAATACTTTTTTATTCCTTAAATCAAACGAGATGCTAAGTAAATTTTTTTAAAAAAATAAAAATAAAATAGTTTCAGCTATGTACCCATTTTCTAAAATGGGAGGATTTGAATGTGTTTTTTGGGTGGGTAAACCAAGACGTAATCTAGTTGACCATGTTTTGTTTCCTCCCGGCAACCCTGGCCGATAAAACTGCATAAAGCAACTTCGAGTTCCACACCCACAACACTACAATATTTCATCAATCTCTCTCTTTTTTTCTAGCGCCGCTTCAGCCGCACAAACAGTAGTACTCACATCCAAAACATTCGCCTTTTCGACTTTATATTCAACCATACATTAATTAATTTATCAATTATGATATGGTAACGAACCCAAAATAATGCAACGCATTAGGCTCCATATTCAATCTCGATTATCACCAAACTTAACTCAGTACATAAAATAAACTAAAATACACATCATCTTGTTTTGATTCCTCTCCAATGTCTTCATCCTACACATATCATAAAACCAATCAGGAGTTCACCCCCTTTCTATGTTCTAGACGAAGTGAAAAATTGAGTACCGTTGTTGAATGTGTTGATTTGGATGGGATACAACGAAGACTCCACAAATGGGGCGGATTGGTTAACTCTCCCACCACCATTGGACGATGCTCCGATCACCAAATCCAGCCCTTCCCCGCTGTCTTCTCTGTCACCGCCGTTGCTTAAATTTTGACTACTTTCTGGACCTTGGTCGTAAAGAATTCCTTTAAACATATGCCCACCAATGTTCACAGTCGTTTGATATGCTAATTCTTCTTCTACATTGTCAATCGCACTAACTTTGACGCACCGAAAAACAGCTGACGAATTGAATTCACTTTGAAAATTTCCAAGTTCTAACCCTAATTTCCCAAATATTAAAAGAAATTAAACAAAAAAGCAATTTAATTCATACTGATCAAGTCATTCCAACACCCCACCCACCCCCAGAACTTTGTTCAATTTAGAAAAGAAATAATAAATAAATTTATCATAATCCATCCATTTAAATTTATGAATTTAGTTAAAAGAGTATTTACCTGAAGTGATAGTAGGAGTAAGAGATGGTTGATTTTCTCTATGACTTTTGTGAATAGTCTGAGCCGACAACTGATCTGCTCTCAATTGTTGGTGACGTTGTTGTTCGCGTTCCCTACGTTTGGCAGCTGGAACCCAAGTACTTTTGACATGAGTTTGACAATGAAACCCTCGGCTCTTACAACAAGTTCTACATCTCAAGTGGGAACAATCTTTCTTAGCTTGATTGCCACAATCTTGACAATTGATCCCACCGCCACCTCCTCCCGATCCTCCTCCATGTCTCATCATCGTAAACCCTGATCTTGAAACAAAGTCATGATCAGAGGCGTTGATCATGAAGTTCGTTGTCGTTGGACTAGGCTCGACTCCAAAGGAAATGTAATTCTCGACATTTTGTTGTGGAGGATGATGGTTGTGAGCATAGTGTGGCCGTATCTGCAAGCCTTTGGAGTAGATCTCTTGGTTATTGGTTGATCTATTGTATAAAAACAATTGTTGTTCTGATCTTCCTCTTTGGTTTTCTGGATCCTCCACTGGCTTCCGATCTAAATAGAATAGCTCCGTCATGATTTCTATGACTTAATATTGTTTATCTTCCCCGATTCGGCCATATATATATCACAAATAAATGCACTCCCCAAAGAACAAATTCTAGGGTTTTTTGGTGAAATTTGTCATTCTTTTTTTCTTTAGGGCAAAAGTGAAAGAAAAAGAGGAAAGAAAGAGGGTAGCAGTTATTATTGGATTTGCAATAATGGAGTGGAATTTGGAAGATGGCCTGCTAAGGCCGTCCTGCTAAGTACTTGGATCTCTCTCTCTCTCAATTACTCACACTCTATAAAATACAAGGGAATTTATTTTTAGAAAAATACTCTTTTCTATCGCTTGGGTTTTGAGTATATATATTTGATTTCTACCCTTTCAAAATTTATACCCTCTAGACTTCGTTTAATAATTATTTGTTTTATTATTTTTATCTTGAAAATTAAGTCTATAAATACTATTCCAACCTTCAATTTTTTCTTTTCTTATCTACTTTTTATCAATAATTTAAAAAACAAATTTAAATTTTGAAAACTAAAAAAGTTGTTTTTAAAAAGTTGCTTTTGTTTTTTGAATTTGACTAAAAATTCAAGCATTGTACTTAAGAAATATGAAAACTATTATAAGAAATTGAGAGAAAATAGACTTAATTTTCAAAAATCAAAACAAAAAACGAAATAGTTACCAAACGGGATCAACTTTCAATTTTGTATTTTGATTATTCATTTCATAATATTTGGGGGTCGCAAAAATAAATCTCTGACCTCATAGAAGCTTTGTGTTGTTTAAGTCATGCTATTTTAGCAAATTTTATTTGTATTTGGTTCTTAAATTTTTAAATGATACTTTTTCATTCTTAAATTTTGAATTTGGTTTTCAATCCGTCTTAGGTTTCACTTTATTTTTAAATTTTTACTCTCAAAGTTTCACAAATTATCACTTTTTTTTCATTAGTCTAAAATAACTAAGACATAAGTTTCTTTAATTACTTTTAAATTAATAAAAAAATCAACTGAATTATGATTAATTTGATTCTTTTAAGTTAACTAATAGATTAACACCAAATATTGAAAATGAGTTTTTAGTGAAAATTCACGAGCAAAAAGTGTAAATCTTATAACATATAAACCAAATTCAAATAATACTCCAAATTTAATAATAAAAATATATTATTTGAGATATAAAAATAAAATAGAAATTAAATTTAAAATTACTATTAAAATTATATTATTTTGAAACCTAATAATGAAAACTAAATTAATAACTTACGGGCAAAATTGTATTTTTTTTTTTAAAAAAAAAAATGAAAGAATCGTGTTTTTCAGTACAGTAGAAGTAAAGGATGTGAACCACAAATTTTAACCCATTTATACGTCAGTCGAATTTTAAAAAAACGTGTTTTTGTTTTTTAAAGAGAGGGGAGAGGGATTTAATGTATCACTATACACTTCAACACTGTAGAAATTTTCAGTTCAATGAATCCAATCGACTGCTAATGACTAATGATCTTCTGCTTGGAGATCGGACGGTGGTGGGTCGTCCACGTTTCAACATCAGCTTTAACGGATCGTCCTTCTAGCGGAAAACCCGCACATACTTTTCTATCCCATAATTAACATTGCCTTTTTAACCAACTCTCAACAGTTGCCACACTTTTCTTTCTAATATATATCACCTTATATTATTTGTTTTACCTTTAATTTTTAATCTTTGGGTAAATTGTTTTCCACGTCAGCAATGATTATCAGCATGGATTTTGATGTAATTCTAGATCAGCAAAACCTAGTTAACTGTGAATATGAGGTCTATAGTCTATTGGAAAGTCCATATGTGTTTGAGCTTTGTAAAGAACCCTAGAAAAACCATCTTTTAGAATAATACTTTATTTGATTTATTTAATAATAATTAAAATATAATACTTCTTTGATGTCTTTAACTTAGAGGTTTGAATTTCATTACTCTCATTTTTGTTGTACTAAAAAAGATTTAAGGCCTTATTTAATATCTTTATTTATTTCACATCATTTCACTTTTCAAAATCTAAGATATTATTATCCAAGAATTTTAAAACTTATTTGACATGGATTTGTTAATATCCTACAAAATGGTGAAAATTTTTACTATTAATTTTAATTAATTATTAAATATAAATATATTATTTAGATGTAATAAATTTCAGTTAATACTTTTACAAATAATATTTTATCTTATCTTGATTATTTAATATAAATTATTATTATTATTAATTATCAATATTATTAATTTGTATTAATTAAATAATTTAGTAATTAATTTAAATAATTTAGTTATGTTGAATATAAAAGTAATCATTTATTCTTATTTTAATTGATTAAATAAGTAATTAATATCACAATAAACTAGATGATAATAATTTAATTGATGACTTCATCAATTGGATTCTTTCCTTTAATTAAACAATTATGAATATACAAAATTGGTAAATTTAACACACATATTAGACTTCCAGATATTAATTATCATGTATATCCAAATACAGACATTAGTTATCTCATATAATTAAAATTTAGACATTGAAATTCTAGATATTTAATATATATTTTCATGAAACAATATATGGGATCTAACGAGAAAATTTGAGGTGTGTGTAATTAATTGAAAAGTGAAGAGTGTGACAAGAAGCATATCTTGTAGAGTTAAATTTATAGATTTTTATTTTTGGGGTAGAAATTAGAAAAGATGATTTTGTTGGGGATTAATTAATAATGGAGCGGCGGTAGTTGCACATGTGAGTATGAAAGGAAGGTATTATATATGAATGGACATGAACATAGTAATTAGTGTTGGTCAAATGGGAAGTGTGTTTGCAAAAATTCCGGGTTAATAAGCGCGTTGTTTTCTTTGATTTTAATTATCACATTAATTAAATGATTTATCTTCTTGTCTAATCATTTTCTCTTGCGCTTGGCTGGTGCCTTTGAATTTTGTCCAATTTTAGACCAAATAGTACCACGTAGCCCAAGGCCCCACCTAATTTACCGGATCATATATATATATATACCTTTGTCCACTACATAATTCAGTGTGTAAGATCGTAAAATATTCTCCGAATAAATATGGTAATTAATTTACTTTAAAAACATCAGACCTACGACAATCCCATGTGTCCATTATTGGTAAACCGAGGCAAGGCCATTGTATGCTAATGCTGCTGCCCTAAGCACTTTCTTATTCATTTTCTCTTTGTGTTATAAGTTATAACTCACAATTCCTCTTTACTTCCATTAAAGTATTCATTATTAGAAATTGATTTGGACTCAAGAAAGCTCGAATGGAACAAAAGACAAGACACGATATTAAAATATTTGGCCCAACGTTCAATGGACTTTGGAATAGGTGAGCCACTAAGCTGAAGCCTCCTATTAAGAATGTGGACTCAAAAGGGCAGAACTGATGGAAATATCCTACACATACACGTTAACTTTCTACATGAAGTTTTTCTTTGTTTATGGGCATAGGTCCATCATTGGCCTAGGTATTATTATATAGATTTTGATGCAGTGGGTTTAGATATTAGGTCAAATACATGATTGGTCATTCCATTCCTTAAGATGTTGCGATAACATTTTCTAAAAACAAGAGTTGATAAGAGAAATAACAAATTTTAAAGTTTTATTTGGAAGAATGGCAAAAATGTTTCAAATTGTAAAAATAACAAAAACGAAGTTAAATATTAGAAAATACTAATTAATAAATGACCAAACTACCCAAAAACAACGGAATTAAGTGAAATATAGAATGCAAAGATGTATTGCTTCAAAAACAACTCAGATACCATGAATACACTCTATATAAACATTACGGAAGCAAAAATTAAAAATCACCCAAAATGATCCTTATCGCTTCCGATTGCCTATAGAACGCATGCATGAGAGGGAAGTCTACGACCAGACGGCAATGGTTGTCAAAAGCTTATGAATGTCCTTAGCTTATGCATTCAACAAAGAAAATCCGTTAGAAAAATGCACAAGATCGTCCACCAGAGAGAAATACTTTCACCATCTCGATTAAATCTCTTCTTATGTTGATGTTTTACTTTCTCCTCATATTTTTCTTGATCTATGTTCATTTTACTCTGAAATTTCTCTATTATTCTTCCTTTTATTTTCACTGTCGTGGATCTTCATCTTCATCCATGAATATCGGCGATTCTGTTCTTGATCCTGCATCATAATTGACATTGTCGAAACCTCAAGAGGAAACAAATCTCTCTTACATTGTTTTCAGCATCGCCGCTTCCGCTAAGTTGTGGAATCATAGAAAAATTACATCAAACTATAGTGGAAATCCAACGAAATGCAAGGAATTTGTCGGTTAGATGAGACAGTGGAAAGCACCGACGACGATTATCTGCTTTTCGACGATGGTAGTCATGAGATTGAGAAGGAGAGAAAGAGATTTGTCGGGGAGGGGGAGGTGGCTATGACTAAGTAAAGGAGAAAAAGAAGATGAGATTTAGAGTTTTTTGTTATTTTATTTTATTTAGATTGCTAAATAATATATATATAGTTCCAACTTCAACTTAATTCAAAATTTTCAAATCCCTTATCAAATAAATTTAAATTACTTATCTTCTCAATTAAGCAAAACCTAGAACTTGAGATGTTTAAACCTCATAAACTTTACAGTATAATTACACCGAATGTGTAAATATAGATTAGCTGAATCTCATAGTTTCATATTATTGTTATATTATTTGTGTAAATATATATTAGTTAATTAACGAACATACCGACATTGATGGGAAAAATTCAATAAGATACAATATTATATTATAATCGGTAATCACGAAAACTAATAGTTAAAACCTTATAACTTCACATTACAATTACATTATATGTGTAAATATAGATTCGTTAAATCTCATAGATTCATAGTACTATTATATTGTATGTGTAAATATATATTAGTTAATTATCATAACATATTGTATGATAATTAACTTCACTTTTGTTTAATTTATTTTAATATTAATTTATTTTATTATTATATTATATTATATTTATTTTAATATTATATTTTATTGGTTTATTTGTTTCCTTTGTGCTCCTAAAGTTTACAACATGTTATCAGCACGAGCTCCCACGTTTTCCTCGCCAAAGGTAGGTCCTAAAGGTATATCGGGTTTTCTCTCTTCGTTATAATTAATAAATTAAATGTTGTTTTACATATTTGATATATAATAAATTTCTAATATAAATACAATATTTTGTAATAATATTACTATGAAAATATTATAAAATTAGAATTTGTAGTATTTGATATTAATAGTAATAATTATTTGTCATTAGTGTTTGATGCCAAAACGCCACCGATGCCATAAAAATGTGATCATCAGAAAACAATATTCTTCCTTAAGCTTGTTGTAAATGGATGTACTTGAGGCTCCAAAGTTTAAATCAATATGTTAAAGAAGACATTTTTCTACATTTTGGATATGCTCCTGCAGTAGTAATATCGAGAGAAAGGTTTTAAACAGTATTCTGAACAAATTTCACGACTTCTCATGGCCAAACTAAATAACAAGTTATTAATGAAAAATCATGAATCTCGACCAACTAGAACAATACAATTTCCTGAAGTGAATGCTGTGAATGTTAATAATTATGGTTGAGGTCGTGGTCGCGGTCGAGGTCATAACTGTAGGAGAGGAAATAATTATTATTTTCCTGGTGGTCGTTCTAATCATTTAGATTTCAAAAGAACTACACAAATAATGATCACAAGGGAAAAACTCCACAAGATAAGAGTTCAAAAAGTATTGAAAATAAATGCTTTCGATGCGGAATGACTGGCCATTGCTCACTTACATGTCATATGTCAAAACACTTAGTTGATCTCTATCAAGCATCTCTATAAGAAAAAGGGAAAAAATGTAGAAGCAAAATTTTCATATAAGGATAATGACATATTTGATCTATCCCATATGAAAAATTTGGATGTGGCGGACTTCTTTGAATCTTCTGAAGAGAAAATCAGTAGAATTGATGGAACATGAAGTGTTTCCTTTGACTTTAAAAATATCTAGACTTAATGTTGTTTTTTTTTTTTTTTTTTAATTCATCTCCATGTTTTTTTTCTTTTTAGTAGATGTTAACATTTGTATATTCCAAAGATTGTCTTCTTTTTGTAATTATTTTCTTTTAATGAAGAAATCTCGATCATTTTCATATGTTGGGTGACTAAAAAATGAGTAAGAATATCTATGTATGGCAGACAGTGCAACTACACATACAATACTTACAAGTAAAAATTATTTATCCAAACTGACAATGCTAGAAGCAAAAGTAAAAACAATATCAATTTCTACAAAACTAATTAAAGAGTTTGAAAAAGAAAATATTATTTTTCCTAGAGGAACAAAATTTACAATTGACAATACATTGTTCTCTAGTCAATAAAAAAGAAATCTGCTTAGTTTTAAAGATATACATTGCAATGGTTATCATATAAAGACTGATGGAAATAATAATATGGAGTATCTTTATATCATATTTACTGTCTCATACGAAAAGCGTACACTGGAAGAGTTATCTGCTTTATCTTTTGGATTATATTACACTCATATACGAGTAATTGAAATATATGTAATAATGAACCTAAAGTTCATAAATCCAGACATATTTACTATTTGGCATGACCAATTGGGTCATCTAGGATCTATAATGATGAGAAGAATTATTGAAAATTAAGATGAACATCCATTGAAGAGCCAGAAGATTCTTCAATCTAATGAATTTATCATGTGATACTTGCTCTCAAGGAAAATTATTCACTAGACCATCACCAGTCATGTTAAGTTATACGTCTTAAAACTCGCAGTTTGTAAACTTTAAACATAATCCTATTTACTATAAAGATGTTATTGAGATTCTTTCAATAAAGTTGTTATTAAATATATAAATTGTCTTCATTGATTCCTAAATTCAATAAACTAACGAACCCATGGCTATAACATGAATACTTAAACTTTATGTAGAGACATTAAAGATGATCAAGTTTGAGTATATAGCCAAAATGGTCTATAAGTATATGAATACGGTTGGGTGCCTTATCCTGGGGACACTATGAATGCGGCCCACTTTGTATATTAATACAAACGATGTGATCCCAAAGTCCTTCATGTGGAGACAAGTGAGTGGAGGCATCCTTCCTATGCAAAAGATGTTTGCATAAGACCAGACCATAAAATGATCACTTTTTTTATAACGACTGTTTACTATTAAAACTGACTATTTCAATTCGATGACCTAGGGTAACTTGATCCTAATCCTGAGCTAACTATGGACTCCTATTTATTTGGGATTATCCTTTAATCTGCATGGGTGAGAATGACTCAACATTGCTGCTCAATAAGCCTTCCATTATAGGGGTAAGACTGGATAAATAGCTAGGGACATAGTCTTGCAAGACGAAATATACTCCTATCCATTTTAGGGTTAGCAGATAAATTGTTCCCTTGAGTACTGACTTCTGGTCTTGAACAAAGAGGTCATGCCCTCTCTATGGCTGAGTAGTACTCTATTTATTGGTACGACCATAAATCAATTGTTCATTAAACGATCAGTGAAAACTTAAGGAGCAAAATGTATTATAGGGGTAAAATGGTAATTTTTGACCTAGCTGTAAATACGAACAATGTGTGGATGATCGACTTACTGATTATGGTTAAATCAAGTGAACAAAAATATATCTACAATAAGGAGAGTGCAGCTATTGAGCTATAGTAGAATGTCTCGGTAGTTAACGAATATTGATTAATTCAGTTTGAAGAGTTTAACTAATTAATCTCAAATCGTTGGAGCTTTTGATCGGTAGGTCCATTAGGTCCCTCTACTAACTAAAGGATTAAAACCTTAAAAAAGCGTGTTAAGTGAATTTGAAATGTTCAAATTCAGTTTAGGGTTTGGATGATTATCTTCGACATAATCAAACATTTAATTATCGATTAAACGTGCTGGAGAGTTGGAAATATTTAAATGAGATTTAAATATTACATGAATAAGGATTCATGTTTTGGATTAGGGTTTTAATTATTTTAATATTTGATATTAAATTATGTAATTAATTAATTAAAATTATTTATTTAAAATAATTTTTAATTTGAATTTTCAACTTCAGAAATTAGTTTTTTAATTTAATATGATTTAAATTGAGAATCAAAATTAAATTAAAAATAAAATAGTTTTAAAATGAAAGTGGGTTTTTCTCACTTTTCCATTAGATCCTACACTTAATCCACTCAATTGAGTGGAAGATTGAGTGTCAATCTTCTTCATTAACATGATTGCATGATAGATTTGAATAAATAAGGATTTTTCCGAATGAAAATCGTTCATACAATTTGATATTCAAGAGAAAAAACTCTGAAAATTTTTGCTTCACTCCAACTTTCAAAACTCACACCAAATCTCTCTTAATTTGGGTTCCACCACCCAATCTAAGGCTTGATATTAGTAGAGAAGACTCTTATGGTAGTGTACTATAAAGACTGAAGGAGAAATTGTCGGGGATGATGCCTTAAACTCTCGTGTTCTATAGTTTGTAAACACAGTTTTATGTATAATATATGATATTTTCTTCACTACTTGTCTTTGAACATTGGGTATTTTATTTGCTTTACCACAAACCAATAAACTAAAATCCTTAGTTGTCAGTATGTAACTTAAGCATGTATGTAGAGACATACAAGTGGATCATGTCTTAAGTGATAACCAAAATAGTCTATAGTATATGGATATAGGAGGGAAACCTTATCCTGGTAACTCTACGGATGCGGCCCACTTTGTAGAATAGTTACAAATGTTGTGACTTGCTACAGATGGTCTGATCCTAATCATTCATGTAGGACATGCGAACTAGGGCGTCCTATACAAAGAATTCGTATAAAGCCTGACCACGAAGTGTTAACATCTCGTTATATAACACTGTACATGACAGAGACTTCACTTCACTAGAATGACCATAGGTGACATGACCTCAATCCTGAGTGAGTTGAGAACTCCTGCCTTTGAGGGCGGTCATTTGATTTTCATGGGTGCGAGTGACCTGTTCGTTGACTCAAACCTACCACTTTCTGTATTCGTCTGATTTGGGAATTGGGAACTCAGCTACACAAAATGGAATTTACTTCTTCCCCGAAGTAGGGATAAGTAGATAGATTGTTCCCTTAAAAGCTGATCCCGAGACTTGAATGATATGGTGCCACATATTGGGATTGGTGTCCTAATTCTCTCATATTTCCGGAGTCTCGTTGTTTTGTAAAGATATACATTATTTAATTAATAAAATAAGTGTTATTTAATTCTGGAATTTACTCATATCCAATAAACAAAGCTCATTGGTTATTTTATGTGAACTTAAGCATGTATATGTGATATACAAGTAGATTATGCCTTAAATGATAACCTAAATAGGTCTATAGAATAAGGATTAAGGTAGGATACCTGATCCTTATGACACTACGGAAACGACCCGCTTTGTAGAGGTTTGCAAGTGTTGTAAACTACTACAGAAGGTAGACTCTAACAATTCATGTCGAGACGTGCGAGCGGGGGTTTCCTATACAAAGAGTTTATGTAAGACCTGGACCACTAGATGACTAGACTCTGTATATAACGTCGTTGATACTAGAGACTTACATCTCACCTAAACGACCATAGGTGACACAACCTCAACCCTGAATGTTTTGGAAACTCCTGCCTTTGAAGGCAGTCCTTTGATTAGTATAGGTGAGAGTGGCTAGATTGCCAACTCAACATGCTTACCTTTTTGGGGACTTGTCTGATTTGGGAGCTAGGAACTCAATCCACAAGATGGAATTCACTTCTTTCCCAAAGCAGGGATAAGTAGAGAGATTGCTCCCTTAAAGGCTGATTTCGAGGCTTGAACATAGTGGCCACAACTTCTCTTTGGAAGAGAAGACTCAGTCATAGTAGGACTATGAGTTATGTTCATTAAAGGGATCAGTGGTACTTAAGGAGACAGATGTAACTACAGGGGCATAACAGTTATTGGCCCAACTATACTTACGAGCGATCTGTGAAGGGTTGTTGTACTTCTAATTGGTTAAGATGCACACATAATATATCTGTGGTAAGGAGAGTTCAACTGTCGGTCTTTAGTGGAGTGCCTGGAAGTTAACGGATGGTGGATCCCATGACTAAAGAGTTTAGTTAGTTATTCACGTACTGTTGAAGCTTCGAGCTACAGGTCCATGAGGTCCCCTTGGTAGCTCAATGAATTCAGTTGAAGATCAGTTCTTAGTTTTGTTTTGAAATGTTCAAATTGACAAAAGATATTTTGATTATATATGATATAATCCGTATTATGTATGAGATACATCTAGTGGAGGATTGATGTAAATGAGATTTACATTAAATACCATGGAATAGAAAAAGAACTATGGTTTATATGTTTCATGAGATGAAATATTAAAACTATAGGTTATAAATATAGTATGATAAGTTGGTTATCATTTATATTTGTAATAATATTAATTATTAGATAATTAATTCTTTTTCTTTAATAACCAATTGAGTGGGTGGTTATTCGATTTTAATGGTAACCGTGAGTTAAAAGAAAAATGGTTTTCCTAATTTTAGTAAGTTTTTCATAAAAGTTTTTTGAGATTTCTTTTGGAAAAAAGAAACTCACGGAGTTGTCAAGTAAATAAAGATTTACTAAACGACGGTTTGGGCGAGCTAAACGGTCGTGTAGTGGTGAGCTAAATGATCGTACAATATTTACTAAATGATCGCATAGCTTTTGTTAGATGATCGCTTGCCCAAATTAAGTGATCGTGTAGTGTTTTTAAGCAACAAACACTGAGCTAAACGATCGCATAGCTTTAGATAAATGATTGAGCATCGACCTATACGATAGATCTCCGCCATTTCCCACTTGTCTAGTCGTGTACACGATCGGTGTTTCCTCCTTTGTCTGCCTCATAGTCCGAACAGAGCCCACCTTTAGAATTCTCACACCGAGAATACCAAGGTAGCCTTCTTAGTGGTGTCATACCCAACTCGACACCCTCATGGTTTTGTGGAGGCCGTTCGTGTTGCTGAGGAGTTCGTGACTGAGATAATCACTGAGTTCGAGCGTAAAGTGTTCGTGCTGTGTTACAGTCGTGTAGATCGAGCGTTCGATGTTGCTGTTGTTCGAGTAGTCATGCGCAAAGGAGCGTGGAGACGTATCTTCAAATGTTCGTAGAGTTTTCTCTTTGTTCATTTGAATTTTCATGCTGTAATTTATGTATTGATTGTATAACTGCATGTTTCTGTACGACTGTAATTTGTATTGTTCATTCATGATTGTAATTTGGAATGGTCTTATTTCCACTGCTCATGGAAATTTCAAGTCCGATTTCCTTCATCACACACCTTCTCATGGCCTGAGAGGTGTCCACACATAGGAGGACTATGTTGTATTGTTCATTAGAGGATAAGTGGTACTTGAGGAGTTACATGTAACTACAGGGGCAAAACGGTAACTTGGTCCAACTATACTTACGAGCATCTGTGAAGGGTTATCATACTGTTGACTTGTTATATTTAATGGACACATAAATATATCTTTGGTGAGAAGAGTTCAGCTGTCGGTCTTATCACTTAGGGTACTTGGTAACTGTTTTGCTAAAACTAATTGGTGTTGAATGTGGTTTAAGCAAAGAATTATAAAAGTTTGCTCATTTTTCAGCAACGATTTTAAAATGGCTACAACCACTATTGCTTTTCTAAGTGCTAAAAATTAACTGGCGACAATTACGCTAGTTAGAAACATATGATCACGACAATACTCATCATCTAGGATCTTATGTTTGTCCTTACGGAGAAGTGTCCTCCTATTCCATCTCCAAACACCGCTCGAAATGTTAGAGAGGCGTACGAGCGATGGACACGGGTGAACGAGAAGGCCCGAGCCTATATCTTGGCCAATCTTAGTGACGTGTTGGCCAAGAAGCATGAGCCCATGGTCTCAACGCGTGAGATCATGGAGTCTCTATGGGGGATGTTCGGACAACCGTTTGGACAGCTCAAGCATGAGGCTCTTAAAAACATCTTCAACTCCAAAATGGAGGAAGGCACCTCTGTTCATGAACATGTGCTTAATATGATGGTCTACTTCAATGTGGTGAAGATGAATGGGTCTAGAATCAATGAAGGTAGTCAGGTTAGCATAATCCTGCATTCATTGTCGGAAAGCTTCCTCTATTTTATTAGCAATGAGATTCTTAACAAAGTGGAATATACCCTTACAACTCTCCTCAACAAGTTGCAGACCTATCAATCCTTGCTGAAAAGTAAGGAGAAGAGGGGAGGTGAGGTAAATATTACTTCATCTTTAAAGACGTTCCATCGAGGTTCGATCTCAGGGACAAAGTCTGCATCTTCTACTTTTAACACTTGAAAGTGGAAAAAGAAGAAGGGTGGTTAGGAGAAGGGGAAGGCACCTGCTAACCCGCCACCTATCCCCAGCGGAATAGGCATCCGATGTCAATTGACAAAGAAAAATATTTCTACTGCAACCAAGATGGACACTGGAAGAGAAATTGTCCTCGCTATCTGAAGGAAAAGAAGGCAGCCAAGTCTAAGGCCAAGGCGAACAAATGTAAATGTGATTTACTGGTGTTAGAAACTTGCTTAGTGGTGAATGGTGATTCTTCCTGGATAATTGATTCGAGCACCACTAATCATGTTTGTTCTTCTTTTCAGGGGATTAGATCCTGGAGGCAGCTGGAGGCTGGTGAGATGACGATGCGAGTAGGCACCGGGCATGTTGTCTCAGCTATGGCAGTGGGAGGAATCCAGTTAACTTTACAGAAAACATTTCTTGTTTTAAAAGATGTATCTGTAGTTCCTGAGTTGAAAAGGAACTTAATTTCTGTAAAGTGCTTGCTACAATGTAAATATACTCTACAGTTTAATGTGGATAAAGTGTGTATTCATAAAGATGAAGTAGAAATTTTTAAAGAAAAACTGGAAAATGATTTGTATGTACTAAAACCGTTAGCATTAAGTTCCCTCCATAACATAGAGATGTTTAAAACAGCCGTAACTCAAATTAAACGTCAACGCATTTCTCCAAAAGAAAATGTCCAATTTTGGCAACTTCGATTAGGGCACACCAATATCAATAGGATTGAAAGGTTGGTGAAGAATGTATTAGGGTTGATGCCCTAAAGTCTCGTGTCTTGTAGTTTGTAAATAGTATGTACGAATGTTTGTGATGTATAATATATAATATTTTACTTTACTTCTTGATTTTGCTCAGTTGAATGTTTTATTTGCTTTACCACAAACCAATAAACCTAAAATCCTGGTTATCTGTATGTAACTTAAGCATGTACATCTTGACATACAAGTGGATTATGTCTTAAGTGATAACCAAAATGGTTTGTAGTATATGGATATAGGAGGGAAACTTTATCTTGGTAATGCTACAGATGCGGCCCGCTTTGTGGAATGGTCACAAGTATTGTGACTAGTCACAGATGGTTGGATCTTGATCATTCATGTAAAGGACATGTGAGCGAGGGCGTACTATACAAAGAGTTTTTATAAGACTTGACCATAGAGTATTAACGTCTCGTTATATAACACTGTTCATGATAGAAACTTCACTTTACTAGGATGACCATAGGTAACATGACCTCAATCCTAATTGAGTTGGGAACTCCTGCCATTGAGGGCAGTCCTTTGATTTGCATGGGTGCGAATGGCCAGGTCCCCGACTCAAACCTACCACTTTGGGGATTTGTCTAATTTTGGAGCTGGGAATTCAACTACACAAGATGGAATTTACTCCTTCCCTGAAGCAGGGGTAAGTAGAGATGGCTCCTTTAAGGGCTGATTCTAGGGCTTGAACGATATGGTACTACACACCTTCTCTTGGCCCGAGAGATGTTCACATATACTTGGACTATATTGTATTGTTCATTAAAGGGATTAGTGGTACATAAGGAGTGAGATGTAACTTTAGGGGCAAAACGGTAAATTGGCCTAGTTGTACTTACGAGCATCTGTGGAGGGTCATCGTACTCATGATTGGTTATATTCGATGGACACAGAAATATATCTGTGGTAAGAAGAGTTCAATTGTTGGTCTTTAATGGAATGCCTGGTAATTAACGGATGGTGGATCTCGTGGCTAAAGTGTTGAGTTAGCTATTCACGTACCGTTGGAGCTTCGAGCCATAGGTCCATAAGGTCCCCTTGGTAGCTTGGATAAAGTTGAGAATAAGTTTTTGGGTCAGTTTGAAATGTTCAAATTGACAAGAGGGAGTTCAATTGATATAATTGAACTGGTTACTTATATATGATATGATTGACTAAATGTATGAGATACATTATTTTGGAGGAAATTGGATATAAATATGATTTATATCAAGTAGAGGAGAAATTACTATAGTAGATATATGATATCAAACTATAAGTTAAGAATATAATATGATTATATTTATTCATTCATTAATTAGGCAGTTATGAGATAATTGGCCGAGAATTTCTCTGAAACCGTGTGAAAGTGGAAGATCGAATTTAGTTCTTGTAACTGGAGAATAAAATGAAAATTGTTTTTATTTTATAAAAGGCACAAGAAAATTGCTCACGGTGTGAATCCATACGATTGCTTAGCGTTAAGAGCCTATGCGATAGTGCCCATCGTCCTAAACGATTGCACACCCGCACACTAAATGATCGCCCACGATTTCTAAATGATCGATTACCTTTTCTAAACGATCGCATAGCACCGAGCAGACCTAAATGATCACTTAGCGCCGAGCAGACCCAAACGATCACTTAGCTAAACCTACACGATTGTGTACATTTTTCTAAACGACAAGCACCCAACTAAACAATAGCCTTCTACTATCTCCCACTTGCTTGTTCGTTCAATACGATCGTCTTTTCCTTCTCCCTCTACTAATTCCATCATAATCTACCCTTTGGATTCTCACTCCGAGAATACCGAGGGCTTCGAGTGGTGGTGTCGTCCCCGGTTGCTATTGGTTCGTGTGCTACCGATCGTGTAGACGACCATGGTGCTGTTAGACAACTGTTTGTTGGGCGATAAGAAGCGTAGAGGAGTTCGCTTCCCTGGACTGAGTTTAATTGAAGATTGTCTTCAACTGGTACGTTTACTTAGTCTTTTGTATTTTATTTATTAAAGCATGCCAATAATTAGTGTTACAATGCATATCTGTTTGTTAGAATGTATGTGTGGTAATTCTGTCACAATAAAATTGGAAAGACCTGCTTCCGCTCATGGATTCTCTCATATTAGAGTTCCTTCAATTGGTATCAGAGCCAGGTTGTTGATATTCCAATTTCATTGATGCAAAGAAGTTCATATGCATTCGCGGTGGGTGCAACATATCTACTATCTGTTTAATCGTTAAATTGTTTGTGGATGTGCGGATTAATGGAGTTTTCTGGGATTAAACCTCGATTTGATTAATTCTTTTGCATTTTCGGTTAATTGTAAAGGCCCCTGCGTTTTTGGGCATAATTAATTGTCATCAACTCTGTAATTCAAAGTTAGTTTGAGTCTTGAGTCATTAGTGAAGAAGTTCGGACCAAGGGTTGCTGCTCTTCCAGGAAGAAGACGATCAAGAGTTGATCAGGTTGTATAGACGATGGGGTAGGTGATCGTTGAGTATCGGATGCTCGGGTGTCGTATAACGCGCGTCCGCACCAGACAATTATTTAGCTTAGCAAGCTTCATCGCTTAGTAACTGACTAATGATCGCAGAGTAATGCATGGTAAATCATTTACCTCTTTACGCGTTAAGCGGTTGCCTAGATGATTAGGCTTTGTAACCTCATTGTCGTTTAAGCGATCATTTAGCTTTTCGTGCTATCATCTAGTGTGTGCTAAACGATCGTTTACCTGTGGCGTTTACTAAACGATGGAGCTTCGCCAAGCGGTTTAAGACCCGATTCACGTGTGAATCGGTTTGCTCGATGAAAAATGTAATAGATAGAATTATTTCATTCCAGTTTTGTAAAGGTTCATCCCGATCCATTAATCTTTGGTTTTACATGAGATGTATGGATATTTATATATCATATGGTATGCACATATAGTAAATCCCACCTTAGGTTATGCATTGGTCATGCATCATCTTTTTATTGTACATGTTATAATTTAGAGAAGCATGATTTAATTATGTAAGAGCATGCTCATGCATCATATAATATAAGTGTTATATTTATGCATGCATAAAAAGCATTGACATGCATCATCTTTATATTATAATTGTTATAGTATAAGGGTGTATGGAAAGCATGTTTTCTTGGTTATTACATGTATATAAAAGTTATGTATAGTAATGACTGGACATTGTATGAAGCATGACACATAGATTTCTTTATAAGCGTTATAAACACCTAGTTATGCGCAATGTATTTTTAGTTGTTTCTTTTTAAAGGTTAAAGAAAAATTAGAACTAAAAGCAATAAGAAAGACATGCATGCTCACTTAGGTTTAATTCATGGTTTTAAAATGTTTAAAACTTGGATGACATAGACCTAAGATCACGGTTCTAATATGATTAGAAACCCTTAGACTTTAATCTTTTAATCAGTTTAATAGAATTAAATTGACTAATAAAAAGTTAAAGTGTAGCAAATCTATCTATAAGGGACCTTTTGTCTAAGGCGGGTTCTTGCTAGGCTGGGTATTTAAGTTGACGGAAAGATAACATCCCTACCTGAGAACCTACCTGGAAAGGTGAATTAGATAGATTTGATGCATGCATGCAAGTTAAGGACAACCATTAAAGTGTTTAAATATGACTACTTGAACTTGTTTATTTCATAGACAAAAGTTGTTTATGAGGGGACTTAAAAAGATCACAAGATCACTTAGACAAAAATTAGTAGCTGGATTGTCTAGGTTAATGAACCCCTGGGTAGAACATTCAGTGGGAGGTACTTGGGACATATGATGCTTCATTTAAACCTTTCACGTTTCTCCTATATAGTCCACATCGTGAGATCTACCCTCAGCCTCGTGGCACCCTAGGAGTGTCCCTCTAAAGGATGGTGTTTTGGTAGGTCAATATCAAGGTGGATGGAGACAATGTTCATAGTAAGTTGGAGCGGAAAGTGCAACAACATATCCCACAGTCTCCCTCGTTTGATTTAATAAAGTTTCTGTGCATCGCGTCGAGGCACCCTGGAAGTCCCCCTATAGGATGGCAGTTTTGCACGTTTCTTTATTTGATCTCCTGAAAGAAGATAAGGTTACTTAGTCTTTTGTCCTAATATGCTTTTTCCCTACGGTGGGCTCATTAGGGTGGGACTCTGGCATCGAAAGCGAGGGGTCAAACTTAAGCGAAATTGTTAAAGGTTAACAGTTCTGGACCAAATAAATGGTGGCTGTTAGGTTTAGTTCCAAGAGTTGGTTTTTCCTAATGGTTGAGAAGGTTTCATCCCAATGAAGGGGCATCTGATCACCCCACCAGTGATGTTTGTCCTGCCTCGCTGGGGCATCATTGCAAAATAGAAGTCTTTCACTTAGAGTACTTAAAACTATTTCGCAAAATTAATTGGTTAAAATTTAGTTTAGCAAAATCTATTAAAAGTTTTGTTCATTTTTCAACAACAAGTTTTGAAAATGGCTACAGCCACATTAGTTTTGCTTAGCGCTGAGAAATTAACTGGCGATAATTTTTCATCATGGAAACACATGTCACGACAATTTTAATCATCGAGGATCTCAGGTTTGCTTGTAGGTGGTCTGTCCTCCTATTCCAACTCCAAATGCCTCTTGAAATGTTTGGGGAAAGAGAAGATGCCCTTCTACTTCTAGAAGGTCGAAATTTAGGAGGTCGTTCAACCTCAGGAACGAAGTCTGCACCTTCTACTTCTAACTCTGAAAAGGGAAAGAAGAAGAAGGGTGGTAAGAGGAAAGGGAAGACGCCTGCTAACCCGCCATCTGTCAACCCAAGAAGGCATCCGTTACCGGTTGAAATGGGAAAATGTTTCCACTGCAACCAGGGTGCACACTGGAAGAGGAACTGTCCTCGCTGGCTAAAGGAAAGGAAGGCCGCCAAGGCTAAGGCTAAGGCAGATAAAGGTAAACATGATTTACTTGTACTTGAAACTTGTTTAGTGTTGAAGGATGATTCTACGTAGATAATTGTGGGCACCACTAATCACATTTGTTCTTCTTTTTAGGGGATTAGATCCTGGCGACAACTGGAGGCTGGTGAGATGACAATGCGAGTAGGCACCGGGCACATCATCTCAGCTATGACAGTGAGAGAGATCCAGTTAACTTTATAGAATAGGTTTCTTGTTTTAAATGATGTATATATTATTCCCGAACTTAAGAAGAACCTTATTTCTGTAAAGTGCTTGTTGCAATGTAAAATACATTATTTCGTTTAATGTGGATAAAGTGTTTATTCAGTATCTGGAAAGTAACTTGTATGTGCTAAGACCGTTAGCCATTAGTTCCCACTATAACACAAAGTTGTTTAAAACTGACGTAACTCAATCAAAACGTCAATGAATTTCTCCAAAAGAAAATGCCCAACTTTGGCACCTTCGATTAGGACATATCAATCTTAATAGGATTGAGAGATTTGTGAAAAATGGACTTCTAAGTGAGTTAGAAGAAAATTCTTTACCGGTATGCGAATCTTACCTTGAGGGTAAGATGACTAAACGACATTTTAATGGAAAAGGTTATTGAGCCAAAGAGCCTCTTGAGTTAGTACATTCTGACCTTTGTGGTCCCATGAATGTGCGAGTCCGAGGTGGCTATGAGTATTTTATCAGTTTTACTGATGATTACTTTAGGTATGGGTATGTTTATCTTATGCAATGGAAGTCTGAATCCTTTGAAAAGTTCAAAGAGTTCAAGGCTGAAGTTGAAAACGCATTGAATAGACGGATTAAACCACTTCGATCGGATCGAGATGGAGAGGTTTGGACTCAGCATTCCAGGACTATTTGATAGAACATTGAATTGTTTCCCAACTCTCAGTGTCAGGTACACCTCAGCAAAATGGTGTAGCGAAAAGGAGAAATAGAACATTGTTGGCCATGGTTCGTTCGATGATGAGTTACGCTTCTTTACTGAACTCGTTTTAGGGTTTCGCAATAGAGACTGTGTTATACATACTCAACTATGTTCCTTCCAAGAATGTTGCGAGAACACCTCTAGAGTTGTGGAACGAGCGTAAAGCTAGTTTACGTCACTTTCGCATTTGGGGTTGTCCAACACATGTGCTTGAGGAAAATCTCAAGAAGTTGGAACCACGGTCGAGTTATGCCTCTTTGTAGGCTACCCTAAAGGTACATGAGGGAGTTATTTTTATGATCCGTCGAAAAATATGGTGTTTTTTTTCATAAACGCTACTTTCTTGGAGGAAGATCATAGTAGGGAGCACAGTCCACATTGTAAGGTCGTGTTGCATGAGCTTTCCAATGAAACTACTGAAACTTCAACAAGAGTTATTGAAGAGCCTACTTCATTAGCAAGAGTTGTTGATGGTAGTTCATCTAGTAGGTTGGTTCCACCTCAAGAGTTGAGGGAACCTTGACGCAGTGGGAGGGTTATGAACCCGCCTATTCCCTATTTGGGTTTCACAAAAATCCTTACTATGGTATTAGATGGGGACGTTGAGGATCCATTATCGTAGCAGAAAACAATGAAGGAAGTAGACCGGGATGAATGGGTTAAGGCCATGGATATCGAAATGGAGTCGATGTACTTCAACTCAGTATAGGATCTTGTAGATCAGCCTGGTGGGGTAAGACCTATAGGTTGTAAATGGATCTACGAGCGCAAACGGGGTGCTGATGGGAAGATGCAGACCTTCAAGGCTCGACTTGTAGAAAAGGGTTATACCCAGGTAGAGGGAGTTGACTATGAAGAGACTTTCTCGCCTGTTGCCATGTTAAAGTCAATCTGCATCCTCCTGTCCATTGCAGCTTCTTATAATTATGAGATTTGAAAAATGGACGTCAAGACGGCCTTTCTAAAAGGCAATCTTAAGGAGATCATTTACATGGTCAACCCGAGGGATTCGTAGCCCAAGGTCAAGAGAAAAAGGTTTGCAAACTGAATCATTCCATTTATGGGTTGAAATAGGCGTTTAGATCTTGGAACCTATGGTTTGATATTACGATCAAGTCGTATGGCTTGGCTTTGACCAAAACGTTGATGAATCTTGTGTCTACAAGAAGATCGTTAATGCTTCAGTAGTTTTCTTATTGTTGTATATAGAGGAGATACTACTCATTGGGAATGATGTAGTTCTATACTACAGTTAAGAACTGGCTAGCAACCCAATTCCGAATGATAGATTTGGGAAAGGCTCAGTTTGTTCTGGGTATACAAATCTTTCGGGATCATAAGAACAAAGTCCTAGCACTGTCTTAGGCATCGTACATTGACAAGATGTTGCTCAAGTACTCGATGCAAGACTCCAAGAGGGGCCTACTGCCATTCAGGCATGCAGTCACTTTGTCTAAGGACATATGTCCTAAGACGCCTCAAGAGGTTGAGGAGGTGAGACGGGTCCCATATGCATCTACTGTTGGCAGTTTGATGTACGCGATGCTCTGTACTCGACCAGACATCTGCTACGCTATAGGCATAGTCAGTAGGTATCAGTCTAACCCAGGCTAGGGTCACTGGACAGTAGTGAAAAACATCCTCAAGTATCTTCGGAGAACGAGGGACTAAATGCTCGTGTATGGATCTAGGGATTTGATCCTTACTGGATACAGAGATTCTGACTTTCAAACTGATAGAGACTCTCGCAAGTCCACTTCAGGGTCAGTCTTAACTCTTAACGGAGGAGTTGTAGTGTGGCGAAGCACTAAGCAGGGGTACATTGCCGACTCCACTATAGAGGTGGGGTACGTAGTAGCTTGCGAATCTGCTAAGGAGGTTGTCTGGCTCATAAAGTTCTTGACAGAACTGGAAGTTATTCCAGATATGTCTAAGCCCATTACCCTCTATTATGATAATAGTGAGGCAGTGGCAAACTCAAAGGAGCCTAGGAGTCATAGGCGCGACAAACACATAGAGCAGAAGTATCATCTGATCTGTGAGATAGTGCATCAAGGGGACGTGATTGTCACAAAGATATTTTTAGAGCACAATGTTGCTGACCCGTTTACGAAGGCTCTCATGGCTATAGTTCTTGAGGGTCACCTTCATAACATAGGTCAATAGGATTGCCCGCGGCTGGACTACGGCAAGTGGAAGATTTTCTTGTACTGGGCTTTTTTATGCTTGTTTTTATGATGTGGTACATGGATTATATGCGATGATGAGATTGCGTTGAGCACTCAAGTTTCCTCAGTGGAATCCAAGTGTAAACTCCATTGAGTTTCCTGGTAAGTCTAGGGTCGAACTCAGGGACTTGTGAAAACAGGTTGCGTTGGTAATTTTTAGGAAAATTTTGCGGTAATAAATAAATAAATAGTTATTGGTTTGTTGTTGATTGCGTTAATGAAAAATAAACAACTGCGGTGGAGTTTGAAAAAGTTGGCAAACGGAAGATATGATGAGTATGCGGTGAATAGGTTGAGAAGGGTTTCGGCTAACACTTCCTAGGATGCGTTCATGCTTTGCGATCATGCAACATGCATACAATAGTAAACCATCTCTCGATGCGAATGCTACGGCTTCTAATAAAAGAACACATACGATATATGCGATAAGTCTATAGGACCTACATATAAGCCTCTATTCCCATTTATGCCATGACAGAATAACACACACACAAATAAGGCGACCACATAATATCATTCCTATCTCTAGGATGTATGCGATGCAAGTTGGTAAACAGAACTTATCTCTAAGTCTCTTTCTCTTGTTTATGCAATTCTAATCTTGCTCTCTCGAGTCTAGATTCTAACCTAGCTCTCTCGAGTCTTAGGTTCTTTCTTCAGACTCTCTTTCGAGTAGCTCTAAAGGGGTATTTGGCACAGCATAACACAAGATAATCGAAAGCAATGTACTCCTAGGTCATGTTAGCTTAGTTCTTCTCAACCCATTCGACTAGTTTAGCTACTCATGCGTACTAGGACAGTGAACAGATGTAGAATAAGAACTTCTATTGCATAAATGTAGAGATGAAGTGCAAAACAACAATGCAAGAATAGAATAAAGAGCCTGGTAACAATCTCCTGCTGCCCAGGTTTTTACACTATTTTTCTACTCGTGTTCAAAAGATAATCTCGCTTTCGCGAGAGTCGACCTGCTCTCTGCTTCTACGCCATAAGGTTCTCTCTCGAGTTGCCCTGAGCGAACTCCAACGTCACAACTCTTATCTTGCTCCACCTTAAAATGAAAGGAAAACTATGAATAAAACGAGCGATCTGATGTATGAATTTTCTAACTGGTGGAACAGTGAACCCCTTTTTTGAAGAATGCCCTTAGTATTTATAGAACATCCAGGGTGAATGACTGTTTCTCTCTCATGATTACACATATGGGATGGCTTTAATTCCTTGACTGATGCGCCGAATATTTGTCACCGAAAAGCTGAATGTACTTGTTATCCTTAGCTGCTGTCAACTTAATTTGGATTCGATTGTTATCAGCTTTTTGTCCCATCGCGATTAATTAGCCTTTCACCCAGATGCGCCCACCATGTTGCAACAACCAAGTTGCAGAAATCCTTCTCGAGGAGATGTTTATGAATACGATCACTACAAAGCCTTGCGGCGATGCTGCGCTCAACCAATGATTTCCTATGATCGCAATTTTCGCCTTGCGTCATCGCATATTCTGCACAAAAAAACAAAAATCAACTGTTCTAATACAATGAACGCATGTGACCCAATATTATGAATCTGATGCTTTTTGGACGCAATTTATCATGTTTTATCAACACAAGCCAACATTTTTTAAGAACTTAGCACTATGATAACGTGCATTTCTGCCCGTTATCACTTTTATACCCTATTTCATTGTTTTATACTAGTTTTAGTACACCCCACTTCGCTTTAGGACAAGTGGGAGATTGTTGGGGTTGATGCCCTAAAGTCTCTTGTCCTGTAGTTTGTAAACAGTATGTACAAACGTTTGTGATGTATAATATATGATATTTTACTTCACTTCTTTATTTTGCTCAGTTGAATGTTTTATTTGCTTTACCACAATCCAATAAACCTAAAATCCCTGGTTATCTATATGTAACTTAAGCATATATGTGGTGACATACAACTGGATCATGTCTTAAGTGATAACCAAAATGGTCTGTAGTATATGGATATAGGAGGGAAACCTTATCCTGGTAACGCTACGGATGCAGCCCACTTTGTGGAATGGTCACAAGTGTTGTGACTTGTCACAGATGGTCTAATCCTTATCATTCGTATAGGGGACATACGAGCGGGAGCGTTCCATACAAAAGACCTGACCACGAAATGTTAACGTCTCGTTATATAACATTGTTTATGATAGAGACTTCACTTTATTAGGATGACCAAAGGTAACATGACCTCAATCCTGAGTGAGTTGGAAATTCCTACCATTGAGGGTGGTCCTTTGATTTGCATGGGTGCGGTGGCCAGGTCGCCGACTCAAACCTACCACTTTGGGGATTCGTCTAATTTGGGAGCTGGGAACTCAGCTACACAAGATGGAATTCACTTCTTTCCTGAAGCAAGGGTAAGTAGATAGATAAATCCCTTAAGGGATGATTCCAGGGCTTGAACAATGTGGCACCATACACCTTCTCTTGGCCCGAAAGGAGTTCACACATAATTGGACTATGTTGTATTGTTCATTAAAGGGATCAGTGGTACTTAAAGAGTGAGATGTAACTACAGGGGAAAAATGGTAAATTGGCCTAGCTGTACTTACGAGCATCTGTGAAGGGTCATCGTACTCATGATTGGTTATACCCAATGTACACAGAAATATATCTGTGGTAAGAAGAGTTCAGTTGGTTGGTCTTTAGTGGAATGTCTGGCAATTAACGGATGGTGGATCTCATGGCTAAAGAGTTTGGTCAGCTATTCATGTACCGTTGAAGCTTCGAGCCATAGGTCCATAAGGTCCCCTTGGTAGCTTGGATAAAGTTGAGAATCAGTTTTTGGGTCAGTTTGAAATGGTTAATTATATATGATATGATTGACTAAATGTATGAGATACATTATTTTGGAGGAAAATGAATATAAATATGATTTATATCAAGTAGATGAGAAATTACTATAGTAGATATATGATATCAAATTATAGGTTAAGAATAGAATATGATTACATTCATTCATTCATTAATTAGATAGTTATGAGATAATTGGCTGAGAATTTCTCCGAAATCGTGCGAAAATGGGAAGATTGAATTCAGTTCTTGGAATCGAAGAATAAAATCAAAATTGTTTTCATTTTGTAAGAGGCACAAGAAAATCGCTCACGGTGTGAATCCATATGATCGCTAGCATTGAGAGCCTATGTGATAGCGCCTACTCGCACACTAAATGATCTCCTGCAATTTCTAAACGATCGCTTACCTTTTCTAAATGATCGCTTAGCTAAACTTACACGATCGTGTATATTTTTCTAAATTACAAGCACCCAACTATACGATAGTCTTCTACTATCTCCCACTTACATGTTCGTTCAACACAATCGTCTTTTCTTCCTCCCTTTACGAATTCCATCAAAGTCCACCATTTGTATTCTCACTCCGAGAATACCGAGGGCTTCAAGTGGTGGTATCATCGTCAGTTGCTGTTGGTTCGTGCACTGCCGATTGTGTAGACGACCATGGTACTGTTAGGCAACTGTTTGCTAGGCGATAAGAAGCATAAAGGAGTTCGCTTCCGCTAGACTGAGTTCAATTGAAGATTGTCTTCAATTGGTACTTTACTCAGTCTTTTGTATTTTTATTTATTAAAGCATGCCAATAATTAGTGTTACAAGGCATATCCGTTTGTTAGAATGTATGTGTGGTAATTCTGTCCCAATGAAATCGGAAAGATCCGCTTTCGCTCATGCATTCTCTCGTATTAGAGTTCCTGCAGAATGGGTTTCTAAGTGAGTTAGAAGAAAATGCTTTGCTGGTGTGCAAATATTGCCTTGAGTGTAAGATGTCTAAAAGACCTTTTACTGGAAAAGGTTATCAAGCCAAAGAGCCTCTAGAGTTAGTACATTCTGATATTGTGATCCTATGAATGTGCGAGCCAGGGAAGGCTATGAGTATTTTATTAGTTTTACTGATGATTACTCTAGGTATGGGTATGCTTATCTCATGCAACGGAAGTTTGAATCCTTTTAAAAGTTCAAAGAGTTCAAGGCTGAAGTTGAAAATGCATTGGATGGACGGATTAAGACACTTTGTTCGGATCGAGGTAGAGTTTATGGATTCGGGGTTCCAGGACTATTTGATAGAACATGGAATCGTTTTTCCAACTTTTAGCGTCGGGTACACCTCAGCAGAATTGTGTAGCGAAGAGGAGAAATAGAACCTTGTTGGACATGGTTCGTTCGATGATGAGTTACACTTCCTTACCAAACTTGTAATGGGGTTTCGCAGTGGAGACTATGGTATATATACTCAACTGTGATCCTTCCGAGAGTGTTGCGAGTGTTTCACTATTCTATTCACTGAAGTGTTGGGATTGGTGTCCTGATTCTCCCGGAGTCTCATTGTTTTGTTAAGATATATATTGTTTGATGAATAAAATAATTGTTATTTAATTCTGGCTTTACTCATATCCAAGAAACAAAGCTCCTTGGTTATCTTATATGAATTTAAGTATGTATATGTGATATACAAGTGGATCATGCTTTAAGTGATAACCTAAATAGGTATGTAGTATAAGGATTAAGGTGGGATACCTGATCCTGGTGACACTATGAATACGGACTGCTTTGTAGAGGTTTGCAAGTATTATAAACTACTACAGATGGTAGATCCTAACCATTCATGTGGAGACGTGCGAGCAAGGGTGTCTTATACAAAGAGTTTGTATAAGACCTGGACCACGAGATGACTAGACTCTATATATAACGCCGTTGATACTAGAGACTTACATCTCACCTAAACGACCATAGATGACATGACCTCAATCTATGACACGACCATAGATGACACGTTTTGAGAACTCTTGCCCTTGAGGACGGTCCTTTGATTACTATGAGTAAGAGTGTCCAGATTGCCAACTCAACATGCCTACCTTTTTGGGGACTTATCTGATTTAGGAGCTGGGAACTCAATCCACAAGATGGAATTCACTCCTTTCCCGAAATAGGGATAAGTAGAGAGATTGCTCCCTTAAGGGCTGATTCCGGGGCTTGAACATAGTGGCCACAGCTTCTCTTTGGAAGAGAGAACTCAGTCATAGTAGGACTATGACTTATGTTTATTAGAGGGATAAGTGGTACTTAAGGAGTTAGATATAACTACAGAGGCAAAACGGTTATTGGCCCAGCTGTACTTAGGAGCGATCTGTGATGGGTTGTCGCACTTCTAATTGGTTAAGATGAACATATAATTTATCTATGGTAAGAAGAGTTCAATTGTCGGCCTTTAGTGGAGTGTCTGACAGTTAACAGATGGTGGATCCTGTGACTAAAGAGTTTAGTCAGTTATTCACGTACCGTTGGAGCTTCGAGCTACAGGTCCATAAGGTCCCCTTGGTAGCTCAATGGATTCAGTTGAGGATCAATTCTTGGTGTTGATTTGAAATGTTCAAATTGACAAGAGATATTTTGATTATATATGATATAATCAGTATGATGTATGAGATACATCTAGTGGAGGATTAATGTAAATGAGATTTACATTAAGTACCATAGAATAGAAAAAGAACTATGGTTTATATGTTTCATGAGATGAAATATTAAAACTATAGGTTATAAATATAGTATGATAAGTTGATTATCATTTATATTTATAATAATATTAATTATTGGATAATTAAATCTTTTTCTCGAATAACTAATTGAGTGGAAGATTATTGGTGGTTCATGGTAATCGTGAGATAAAAGGAAAATTATTTTCCTAATTTTAGTAAGTTTTTTTTGTATCAAAATTGATTTTGAGATTTCTCTCTCGAAAAAAGAAACTCACGGAAGTTGTCAAGTAAATACAGATTTACTAAGCGATAACTTGTTTTAGTAAACGATCATGTAGTGTTTTGTAAGCGACAGACATGGAACTAAGAAATGAGCTAAGCAATCGCTTAGCTTTGGCTAAACGATTGGGCACTGACCTATACGATAAGTTTCAGCCATCTTCCACTTGCCCAATCGTGTACACAATTGTTGAATCCTCCTTCGTCTGCCTCATACCAAGTCCACACAAAGCCCACCGTCTGGATTCTCACACCAAGAATACCAAGGTAACCTTCTTGGTAGTGTCATACTTAACTCGACGCCTTTGAGGTTCTGTGGAGGCTGTTCGTACTATTTGGGTGTCCGAGACTGAGGCAATCACTGAGGACGAGTGCGTGGTGTTCATGCTGTGGAGTGATCATGTTGTTCGAGCGTTCGAGGTTGTCGTGTTCGAGCGTTCGTGATTAAGGAGCGTGGAGACGAGTTTACAAATGTGTGTAGAGATTTCTTTTCTTGATCATTTGTAGTTTTCATGTTGTAATTTCTGTATTGAATGCATAACCATTTGTTTCTGTGTACGATTGTAATTTGTAATGTTCATACATGATTGTAATTTGGAATGTTCTCTTTTGCTGCATATGAAAATCCTCGTGATCGATTTCCTTCATGAAGCACCTGAAATCAACAATTTTTTACCACACTGCCATTCACATAAAAAGTTAGCTGAATTGCAATCGCCAGTAAATGAATAATTTAGTTTCTCCTTATCAATTAACTCTACATCACCTTTATGGATATAATCGAGAAAATTCATTATACCATCTTTGGGAGGTTTTTCAAGACAACCACATTTTCTTTTTCATTTTTCTTACCAAGATTTTTTTTCCTAATTTTTCACAATTTTTTGGAGCATCCACTTTACTATTTACTCCATTTACCTTATGAAAAGAATTCTTAGTCTCAATAAATTTTAGAGACTGGAAGATGTTAAATTTTACCTCATCATCATCTACTCTTAATATGAGCTTACTTTCTTGGACATCTATCAAAGCCCTACCTGTGGCCAAAAATGGTCGTCCCAAAATAATTGGAACTTCTACGTCCTTTTCCGTATCCAACACACCAAAGTCTGCTGGGAAAATGAACTTATCAACTTTAACTAACGCGTCCTCTACTATACCCCGAGGGTAAGTAAGAGAACAATCTGCTAGCTGAAGTGATATAGTCGTTGGTTGCGCTTCCCCTATATCCAATTTTCTATACACAGATAACGACAGTAGATTTATCAATGCTCCTAAATCACAAAGAGCTTTACTTACCGTTAGATTCCTTATAGTGCAAGGGATCGTGAAACTCCCAGGATCCTTCAATTTCTGAGGTAACATCTTCTACAGCATGGCACTACACTCCTCATTTAAACTCATATTTTTAAAATTTCTTATTCTTCGACAACATTTCCTTCATGAACTTCATATAATCCAGCATCTATTCCAAAGCATCAACAAAGGAAATATTAATGTGAAGTTTTTTTTAGATATCTAAGAAATTTGAATATTGCTCATTCAACCTATTTTCTTGAAACATTGGGGATAAGGGATTTTATTAAGAATAATAGGTAAAGGTTCAAAACTACTCCCTAAATTGGGTGATATAGGAACGTCACCCTCTTTTCCTTCATCAATGTCACCCGCTACAGGGCCCAATACAACCTACTCTTCTTCCTAATCCATCACAAGATTCATAACATTCCTCCCACTTCTTAGAACTATTACTTTACATTCTTCCTTGGGGTTTTTCTCAGTACAGCTAGGGAAAGCACCCTTTTGCAAGGTATTTATTATAGTAGCCATCTAGATAACTTGAACTTCAAAGTTCTGGATAGCCTTCCCATGGCTCGTTATAGTGCTCTCCAAGAAGTCTGTTATACTCCTTGATTCCTTGATGAAGTCCCCAAGTAAATACTCCGTCAACGGTTTCTTCTCAACATGAGGATGAGAAGTAGAAAAACCTAGAGGAGTCTGCAAAACATTTTTGCTATTAGCATAAGAGAAGTTTTCATGATTACGCAAACTTGGATGATAATGGGTAGGTTGATGTTTCTTATATGAATTCTGATGTGATCCTTGAAATTGGTTGGTTTGATGCACATAATTGGCCTTCTCAGAATTAAGTAACTCCCATGATGAAGTTCCATGGTGAGTTGCCATCAATGCAATCGATGGTTTCCTATAGACAAATGATTAAGGACGTTAGTCAAAGATTCCATTTATGCCTTTAATGAACTTACCTCGTCAAGCTCGTAGAGTCCTACTACTCTAGATGTAGACCGTTCTGATGGCCAGTTATAACTCGTGGTAGCCATATCTTCCAACAATGGCTGAGCAGCATCGACAATTTTAGAAAAAAATTGACCCACATGCTGCAGCATCCAATATAGGTTTCCCCGTGCTAGTCAATCTATTGTAAAACAACTGGATTTGTAACTAGTCAGGATATCCATTCTGGGGGCACTTCCACGATAATTCCTTATAACGCTCCTATGCTTCAAACAACTGCTCGTTCTCTCTCTATCTAAACATTCTAATTTTCATCCTCAATCTACTAGTTTTTTAAGGAGGGAAGAACTTGTTACGGAAAGCCTGAGCCAACTCATCCCATGTAGTTATACTTCCTGCTGCAAGTGACTCTAGCCAATCCTTTTCCTTGTCCTACATAGAAAAAGGAAATAATCTTAAACGAATAGCATCAGTGGATACACTATTTATTTTTACCGTTCCACATATTTCCAAAAAAAATGGATATGCTTGTGCAGATCTTCATGTGGAGTTCCTCTAAATGCACTATCTCTTGCCATTTGAATTTGACCAGGCTTCAGTTCAAAATTATTAGCATTTATTGGGGCCTCTGCAATGCCAGGCTACGTCGTAAGAATGCCTGGCAGGAAGTAATCTCAAATAGTTCTAACAACTCTCACTTGGTCTCCCATGGCATCAAATTTTCAACTCTCAAATTCCTTCTTACTCTTCTCAATGTTTTTTCAAATAGATAAAAAGGAATAAGGTCAGACCATTGACTTTATCGCATACATAGGATTCTCCAGCTCAATAAACATAAAAAAAAAAAAAAAACACAACAGGAAAGAAAAAACCTAAATTAAGATCAATTCAATTCTTAGTAATATCAAGCTTAGAAAAATTATTACTACCAGCCCCTGACAACGGCGCCAAAAACTTGCTACCAAGATGCAAGTGTACATATTGAAGTAATAAAATCCCAATTAGAATCGGGTATCATCTTCAAAGACTAGCGTGAATAGTTTCTCCTAAGCTTAGCTATTGTAGTTCTTTATTGATTTTAGTCAGGCAACCAAGATATTGATTTGTGAACAAAATTAAAGTGCAACAATTATAAAGAAAGAGATAATCAAGAGGAGTTCGATTAAAGGGTTTTGTTTCATTAAGGGTGAACAAATGGAAGTTGACATGCAGATGATTAATAAAGATTGGTTAAGGCTAGAAGTTCTAAATGGAAATCCTTTTTCAAGCTCAATCCATTCTAACCCTAGTTTATCAAGTTTGAATTTCTTATTATTGCTTAAACTAGTGTTGCATTAAAACCCTTCAATATATAATCAAACTCCCTGTTGCAACATATAAACCATAGTCCTTTTCTCCTCCACTAGATATAAATCATATTTATATCATTTTTCTCCAATTAATGTATCTCATACATCATGTCAATTATATCATATATAACTGAACCAGTTTAATCATATCATATATAATCAAACTCCCTGTTGTCAATTTGAACTCTTCAAACTAACACAAAAACTGATTCTCAACTTGAATCCATTAAGTTACCAAGGGGACCTTATGGACATATGGCTCGAAGCTCCAACGGTACGTGAATAGCTGACTAAACTCTTTAGCCACGAGATCCACCATCCGTTAACTGCCAGGTATTCCACTAAAGACCGATAGTTGCACTCTTCTCACCACAGATATATTTATGTGTCCATCGAATATAACCAATCAACAGTACGATAACTCTTCACAGATGCTCGTAAGTACAGCTGGACTAATTTACCGTTTTGCCCCTTTATTTACATCTAACTCCTTAAGTACCACCGATCCCTCTAATGAACAATACAACATAGTCCTACTATGTGTGGACACCTCTCGGGCCATCAGACGGTGTGTGGTGCCACATAGTTCAAGCTCCAGAATCAGCCCTTAAGGGAGCAATCTATCTACTTACCCTTGCTTCCGGGAAGGAGTGAATTCCATCTTGTGCAGCTAAGTTACCAACTCCCAAATCAGACGAATCCCTAAAATGGTAGGTTTGAGTTAGCGATCTGGCCACTCGCACCCATGCAAATCAAAAGACTACCCTCAAAGGCAAAAGTTCCCAACTCACTCAAGATTAAGGTCATGTTACCTATGGTCATCTTAGTGAAGTGAAGTCTTTGTCATGAACGATGTTATATAACGAGACTATAACATTTCGTGGTCCGGTCTTATACAAACTTCTTTGTATAGGACACCCCCCCCCCCCCCCCCCGTATGTCTCCACATGAATTATCAGAATCAGACTATCTGTAGTAAGTCACAACACTTGTAACTCTTCTACAAAGCAGGCCGCATCCGTAATGTAATCAAGATAAGGCTTCCCTCCTATATCCATATACTACATACCATTTTGGTTATCACTTAAGGCATGATCCACCTGTATGTCTCTACATACATGCTTAAGTTACAACGACAACCAGGGATCTTAGTTTATTGGTTTGTGTTAAAGCAAATAAAACATCCTAGTCAAGAATTAATCATGTATTATGTATTATTACATCACAAGTGTTTGTTCAATACAGTGTTTTCAAACTACAAAACCTAACAAGAGTTTAGGGCATCAATCCCAACAAATCTAAATAACCATGTCCAAAAAATTAATCTATTTCTCAAGCAGAAGAATTAACCCTAGATCAATTTATTAATGTCTAGTTAACCAAAAGTATTAAGAATAGATAATTTAGAAACCTGGTCAAGAATTAATTAAATAATTAAAGAAACGATCTCCCTTCACCGTAACTGGATCTCGATCACAATCTTCTTGACCATTGCCAGCAAATTTTGGGTTTATCTTCTGTTGGAATCACTTTTCAAATGAAATGGCCTCTGCCTTAGGACGAACTCTCTCCCAAAAACTCCATTTTCATCAGATAGCGCTACTGCTCTTTAATAAGAATTGTCGCAGCATTATGACACTGTAAATCAACTTCCAACGCTGACGCTAGAAGCGAACGTACCGCACGTTTACCATTTGAAGCATCATGACGCTGCAAGGCAGTGTTGTGACACTGCCCTATTATCTACTCTCGGTTCTTCAGCGTCGTGAGGCAACGTTGCAATGCTAGGTCAATGCTGGTGCCCCAAATTTTCCTTCAAAATTCTTCCTTTTTTCTTCAATTTTGGTCCCTAGCTTCCCTTCTAATTTCATAGTTGGCCCTTAGTTACTCGTATTTGAACTTTTGCCCTAGGTTTTGATCATTTTTTCCCAATTTTCTTATAATGCTCAATTTCCTGAAATCAACTCAACAAACCACATTAAACCATATCAGCTAGCAATAATAGCTCTAGATTTGAAGATAATAAAAGCACTTTTCAAGTGCTTTTCAGCGTGCAAGGACAAGTTTGGCACTGGGTGATGTGCTGAGCTTGTGCGTGAGGGTTGCACTGTAAAGGCGCGAGGCACGTTATGGTATGCAAGGAAGGAAGCGCACAACTGCACAAGGGTACAACATCCATTGGCACATGGGTTACACATGCAGCGCATAAGTATTGCGAATGTGTCAGCGCAATGAAGAGGCATTTGTAGCCGCATAGCCTAGCAACATAACTTAAGGTATTTTTCTAATTGTTGAACACATCAAGTGGGTATGCATTGAGAAGGTAGTTTATTACTCTAAGATAGATGCTAAGCTTATTTAAGTAAGGTAGTCTCACAGGGGGACTAATAGCATTGACCAAAGATGTTTATTATGTTCACAGGGTTAACGCCAATAGGGAAGGCCTATCAACCCTCAGAAGGACGCCCAAGACTTTAAGTGACAAAATCAAGTGGTTTCCCAAATGCTTTGATGAATGCATGTTTTATTAAAGCTAGAATGATACTTGCTTTTATTTCTAGTATAAAGAAAAGGTTCCAAGCAAACTAGTTCTAAAAGTTCTCTTAATGCATGCTTAAGTACAATGATAATTTAATGAAAGCATGACTTAAGTCTTTCTATTCTATGTTTTATGAGAATGTGTTGATCAGCTTTATACTATGTTCATTACTTACAAAGAAGGCATTTAAGCCTATAAGCACAGTTTACTTATGTTTTCAAGTATGATTTTATTATCGAATAAGATTATGATGATTTGATGATGAATCCGATACTGAAGGACTATAAGAAGGTATTCGGACCCTAATACCTAAGGTATGACGATATTCATTTATTACCACGTGCACGTAGGTAGAGTTGATGTTGGTTGTGTTGAGATTACTCCACATCAACTAAGGATTGACATTGAGGGATTGAGCAAAAAGGTTCTCTCCCATCTTAGGATTATGACGTTTAATGATTTCCAGTAGTTTTATGTGTAAAGTTTTAAGTATGAGTTGGCTTGGTAGTTTTCAGTATATATGTTTTCAAATGGTCACTGACTGGGCTAGTAGCTCATTCTTTCAAATTTTTTTCTTTTCCCCAGGTAGTGGTCAAGTCCTTAGAGGTTAACTATGTTGCTGCTCTGCCACTCAAAGTACAAGATTGAAGCTTAAAGAGAGAGAAAGAGAAGTCCTACGTGTTTACCTTAGTTATGTATGTATTAAGATCATGTACATACATAGGGACAAGTAAATAATGTTGAGACCTATTGAGTTGTGTATCAGTAAATATGTTATGTATGCTTTATATGTCGAACCTTTGTTACTCAAGTTATTATATAAATGATCTTAAGCAGGTTATGGAAGTTAGATGGACAGTGGGCACCATAAAAGAATTGGTAATTGCTGCCATCACATTCTCTCCTGGATTAAGAGGGTAATCTGGGTGTGACACGCTTGAAGCACTCCCAGTACTCGTATAATGACTTCTCTCCAAATTGGGTAATGCCATAAATCTCTTTTCTGACCCTTGCAGCTCTGGAGGCAGGAAAGAATTTCTCCAAAAACTGCTTCTTCATCCTAGCCCAGGACGTCACTGATCCAACAGGAAGATAGAAAAGCTAATCCTTAGCCTTGTCCTGTAGAGAGAATAGAAAAACTCTCAAATTCATCTGGTCCTCTGTAACATCGTGAGGTCTCATACCATCGCACACAATATGGAATTGCTTAATGTGCTTGTGCGGGTCCTCTTCTACCAATCCATAGAAAATAGGTTGTAAGTGAATTGATCTTGAATTAAGCTCAAAGTTACTTGTAGTCTGAGGATATGTGATGTATAGGGGTCATTGAGTCAGGTCTGGGACAAAGAGCTCCCTAAGTGTGTGCTCAGTAGGCTGTGCTATAGTCTCTTGCTGATCAACTTCCTCTTTTAAATGCTCTCCTTCTTCAGTGCCTTCTGCACATATTTGTCTTTCAATAGCTCTTCGTTCTCTTACTTCTCTCCTTCGTCTTCTTTTCTCCCTGCTAAGCTCTAAAAAATATAACAAAAAATTTCGATATTAGGAGGATCGGGTCATACAAAGAAAGAGAAATAATCAAGAACGAACAATAACTGTAAATCTTTTAAAGGAGAAATATCTTGGCTCCCTGGCAATGACACCAATTTAGTCGGAGTAAATTTTGTTGCCCAAATCCGGACCAAATAATTTAACCGCATCCACCACAAGAAAAAAAATGCTAATCTTGGTGGAAAGAACAGGCAAATATAGGGAGCTCTAGAATTTTTCAATTAAATGATTTAAAGTCTAAGGGTAACCGAAAGGGGGGGGGGTTATGAAATTGTTTTATTGCAAATAAATTTAAATGCATAAAATAAAAGTAAAGTGATGAAATTCATTTTAAGAAAACCTAGCTTGAGTTATGACAAAATTCTCCTATTCTATGAATTCGATCATAGAATTATCATTAATAGATTTAAGCAATTGCTTATACCGAACCAAATTAATTGAAACAACTAGTTAATTTGACCTAATCAACTAATTAGCCCAATTTAAATCGATGAACAACATGCAAATCCAAGTTGGCCTAATTACATTAAAATCTAGGGCAAAGTTAGATTGAATATCTAATAGAAATAGCCTTAATTAAATATTTGGTTGATTCAACTCTAAGTTGGTTAGAACAATACTTTCCTAAATGATTTGTAAGCTAACAGAACCTATTGCTTCTAGTTGATTGACACAAGATTAAATGTCACATATCAAATGTCAATCAAAAGTGATAATTATAAAATTTTCAAGCGTCCAATAATATAATCAGAATCATTAAAAAACATAACTGAATCTAACAATTACAAGAAACTAGTTTGAAAACTCATAAATACATCAAAATAGGTAGAAAAATCCTAAACCCAAGCTAGAAACGAATCCCTAGCCCATGATTTTCATAATAAACGCTAAGGAATCGTTTTGATACATCCTATTGACCAAAAAGAAAAGAAAAGATGTGGAAGTCGACTGGTTCCCAAAACTCTAACCTAATTCGGCAAAGAAGATATTTATAACAAATAGTGTTGCAACGCTCCAATCAAAGTGTAATGCCTTAGTGTTACGATGCTGAATGTAGCATTGTAATGCTCCAATTGAAGCGTAATGCCTCAGTGTCACAACTTTGAGCGTTACGCTCAAAAAATCGTGCGTGTCTCTTGTTCATTAATGTCTAGAGTATTGCAATGCTCTTTGATGTACACGCTACTACCTTCCAGTGTAAAGGGCAACATAAGGGAAGGGTTGCAGTGTTGAGATCAGGGGCATTTTCACAATTTTGGCCTTCTATTCTCATGCAATTAAACTTTGTTTTGGCTTATTTTAGCTTCATTTTGTCACTAACGCCCCTTTCTACCCTTAATATGCTCAAAACCTAAAAAATAGTCAATTAAACATGTAAAATACAAGGGAAATTCTCAATTAAGTGGAGCAAGATAGAAAAATTTTGGTGCTATCAATAGGATACCCTCATTCACATGTCTCTACATGAACGATTAAGATCGAATCATTTGTAACACGTTACAACTATTGTAACAATTATAAAATAACCTTGGATCTTAATTTATCTATATACTACAGATCATTAGGTTATTACTTAAACAAGATCCACTTGTATGTCAACCACATACGTGTTTAGGTTATATAAAATAACCTTGGATCTTAATTTATTGGATTGCGTAAATACAAACTAAATATTGAATAAGATAACATCTTATTTTATTAAATAAATAACTCGTGTATAAAATGTACACACTACAAAATCTATGAGATTTAAGGCATCAACCCTACCGTATCGAGGGGTATCATGTATATCAGCATGTATACAGATGTATCAAGTGTATCAGATGTATCAGATGTATCAAGTGTATTAAGTATGCATCAAGTGTATCAGGTATATCCATACATTTTTACATTTTCTATTTTAAATTTTGGGTTGGGCTTCTTTTTTTTTCTTTTTCTTTTTTTTTTTTTTTTTTTTTTGTTTTGTTTTGTTTTTTGTTTTGTTTTTTGTTTTTTGTTTTTTGTTTTTTTTTGTTTTTTTTTGTTTTTTTTTTTGCTATTTTTACAAAACTAAAAGGTACATTAAAAATGTATCAACTCTCCATTACATTTATGGGAAGACATCAGTATATGGCAATCTAATGGTGCATGAAATCTACTCTTTTTTTTTTTGTAATTATAATGTATCTACAATAGCACTAAGTTGGAAGATTTTCCTTTAGCCTCTCTGTTGTCTACTTTAAGTTTTCATTGCTTGTGATTTGAACTCTCATGTAAAGACTCTTTTGTGGCAATGAATCCATCTCTATTGGCTTTGGGGGCATGATGAAAGTGGTATCAACCTAGTTGAGATGTCCAGATGCACCTACTAATCCCTCTTTCCTTTTAGATGTATGAAGTTGGTGATAGAGAGATGTTGAGGGAAAGAAAGAGAGAGAGAAAAATGGTGATCAACAATCGGCGACTAATGACTAGATATGTGGCAATCGACGGAGGTAAGCAGCGGATGGTGTGGAGTAGTGCTGGTTGTTTGAAGAAAGATGTTAAGGAGCGGAGGGGTCTGCTGCTTTTGAAAAAGAAAAAGAAGTTCAAGTCTTTTTTTAAAAAAAAAAATCGTCTTTTTTTGGAAAAAAAAATCTAAGTGCATCATTTTAATTCAAGTGTATTAAGGGGTATCAAGTGGATCAAGTATATATCAGTCGTGTATCAAGGAGTATCAAGTATATCAACAAGTGTATCAAATGTATCTCCACTAGCACTAAATTCGAAGGCTTTCCTGGTTTTTCATTGCTTGTGATCTGAACTCTCATGTAAATACTCTTTTGTGGCAATGAATCTATCTTTATTGGCTTTGGGGCATGATGAAGGTACTATGAATATGTCAACCTAGCTGAAATGTCCAGGTGCATCTAGAAAGATAGAGAGAGAGAGAGAGAACAGAGACCGACAAGTGGTAGTCGATGACTGGACGTGTGAAGAGGTGGAGTCATGCCGGTAAATGGTGTGGAGTAGTGCTAGTGCGAGATGTGGGGTGGAAGGTGTAGGGGTCTTGCTACTTTTGAAGAAGAATAAAAAAGAAGTTCAAGTGTTTTATTTTTTTTTTTTTTTTTCTAAATTCTTAGTGTATCATTTTAATTCAAGTATATTAAGGGATAGTGTATCAAGTATGGTATATTAAGTATATCATATGTATCAGGTACAGACCTAATATTAAGAACTTATTTTGCTCATTTTGTAGCTAGCCTTAGATTAATTTCTAAGAGAGTAAATACATTATACTCAAGTAGCTAAAATCTTCATCAGATTTTGACACAAAACTACAATTTAAAATCTTCTGCCACACACATAGAAAAATGCTAAGCTGAAATACGTGTACTAAATTTAGTTTTCAAAGATAACTAAGTACGCAAGAACCTTGTTAAAATCATGAGCAATACTTAGAAACTTCATTTGGAGTACACTATACTACAGGGTTCAAAGAAAAATCGGAAAATCCATTTAAATTTACTGAAATCGCTTGTCGATTCGGGTAAAAACTGAATAGTTTGAAGGTTTAGGGTTGAAAATATATAAAACCAAAAAGTTTCGGTCAGATTCAGGTTAGGCAAAAAAAAAAAATTTTGAAAAACTGAACTGGCTATAAAATATATATAATAAGCATCATTGGGTATGTCAAAAGTTGTGTTGATCAAGTTGATGAGGAGACATGCCTATACACTCTATATTTGAGTTCGATCAAGGAGAATGCAAGAAATTTCTTTTGTTTTGGACAAAAAACGAACAAAACCGAACCCCTTACACTCCTACTATCCCACATTCTTTCGTCCTCGCTATGAAACACGATATTAAAAAGTGGAAAGAAAAAAGATGACTTCGACCAAATTAATCTATTCACCTGACTTTCCATTTTCATATTCACAAAAGGCTTTTGATGATGTGCAAATCTTTTCCCAATTGAAACAACGCCAGAGTAAAAATGGTATGCTCTGTAGCTTCCTCCTAATATCTGGCAACTACAAGGGGAAAGGAGGTGGTGATTAAGCTAAATATTCGATGGTGGAGCCTATCTTTGAAGTAATTTTTGTCTTTCATCAAGAACAATAATGCAATCTTTGAAGCAATTTATTCAAAGGAGTTTGAAAATGCATGTCCCTCAATGCACTGAATTGTCGCTTATAAAAGGATTTGGATGCTCTAAATCTTTAATTCGGGTTAAAATAATATTGGGTGATAGATATTTGACAATTAAGATTCATATTTAGCAAGATTTTAGGAAATATTGAAGTGGAATTTTAGGGTAAAATGGAAAAGAATGAGAAAATCCATCCATTCCAAATTCACGTTGGTCAACTTTTTTTTAGCCAATTTCCAAAATGGGGGAAGAGTTATAGCCATGTATTAATTTCCCCAATTGGTTGGTATAGCAAATTTGAATGAAGTTTTGTTTACATCACTTTCGTTTCTTTGACAAATAAATTCAGCAGCCCAAGAGCGGATTAAGGGTTATCGAAGGTTTTTTCCCTTGTGTAATGGAGTCCGATGGAGCCACAAGCTTGTTGCGGCCCAAAAAGCCCAGCCCATCTTATTGTTTTAAGTTAAAATGTCTTTTTTTTAGAAACGGAATATATAGCAAAATTTTAAGTTTCAATTAGAAAAATGGCCAAACTAAAAATTAATAAGAATTTTAGCAACATAGTTGGAGACCACGTAAGCTGTATTTTTCAAATTAAGTATCATTGTTGAAACTTGGATTATAAACATTTATACCTAGGAGCAATTGTAAGACGTATTTATTCTATTAAAAAAAAATTAAATAAATGAAACCTAGCCCCTAAATATTTTTTCATTTAAACAAATATTCCATTTGGATTTTTCTCTAAACGGAAATTGTTGGGTCATTTGTTGAATGGAAATTTTTTATTCAAACTTTATCTTTTTTTAGATTCATTCACCATAATTTTGGAGCATTTGTTGAATGGAAAATTTTGGACCAATCACAAATTGTTGAGTCATTTACCAAATTAATGAAGAAAATTATTAATCATTTAATTTGGGGACTAATTAAAAATTAACATATGTCCTAAATTGAAATTGAAAACATAAATTGGTAAGTGTCAATGATGCCACTTATTTTCATCATGGTCATTGACGAATTTATTTTGGTCCAATTTGATATTATAATTTGGGTTAGATCCAATTAATGCTCAATAAGTCCAAAGACCGATCATAATTAAAATTTATTTTATAGCATCAAAGGATTATGTATTATAGATTGTACTCGCTATACTTAAATTAATACAAAAAAAAAAACCAAGTTGAACTCCACGAATCAAGTTTTTCTAGAAACCTCGTGCAAACATTCATATCTCTTCTTGTTCAAGTTTCTTTTCTTTCTTTTTTTTTTCTTTGAATGTTTCATAAATTTGTAGAAAATTTGTAAACAAATAAAATCAAGATTGTTTTGTTTGCCTCTTCTTAAAAGTATTACTTTATCATTTTTTTACTTTTAATATGAATAATATATATTACGTAAATAATTTCAGATATTTGATTTTAAAATATTTTTCATATCAGAAGCCAGTAGATTCTGGATTATGTGTTAGAATTTTCTAAACAACAATCTTTACTAGATAAAACCTGACCCTCTTCTATTAATTCCACTCAATATCCTCACGTTTAAAATGGACTCCTCCAGAGAGTGGTTTCCTCAAGCTTAATGTAGATGTAGCTTGGAAGATGAGCCTCCTATGGGATGGAGCGTAATAATTCGGTATGAATGAGGCTTTTTGAACGCTTCTGCTGTCAATTTTCAAAATATTTCGATCAATCCCCCATTGGTTGAGCTTAATTAAAGCTATCCTTGATGATGTTCTTTTGCTAGGCGAGGTTCTTTGAGAAAATAAGAAAGGAGTTGACTACTGTGAGATAACTATTTTACCTACAATGTTATAACATTCCACACAATAATTACAAGAAATAATCGAGAGACAAATGAATACAAGAGATTGGTAACCCAATTCGATGTAAACCACCTACGTCTAGGGGTAGTGTGCCCAAGAAAGATAACTTCACTAATATCTATGATAAACAATTAGAATGTAGTACTTATATGTAATGATAACACAATTATAATGACTCCCAAATAGCTTTATTATTCAACTGTATACCTAGGCTCCCCCTAAGTTTAAGACTCCCTCTCACGGAAACTTAGGCTATCCCTGAGTAATAGTATCATTGAAGAATTTCTTAGGCTCCCTCTAAGACCAAGACTCTCTTTCTATAAGACTCGAGTTCCCCTCAAATCGTGAGACACCTTCTCACTTGAATAGTATCTTTCCTTCTAGTAGCAAATTCCCCTTTATTTGAATGCTTTTGGCTACTCCTAAGCTTAGAGAATCCCTTCTCAGATGAATCTCGATACACATAAAGTAAACAAATCAAAGGATGTCTTTAAGTGATGCAACTCCCTCCTTCTTACACAACTAAACAAATCAACATTGCTCTCAAAATGGTAGATTCACCAACTAGAACCAGATGACTAATTGTCCTATAAATATGCACAGCAAAAACACATATGAGCAACCCTAACTTTCATAGTAGTTGCACCTAAAAAAGGAAAAGAATTGGCAAATAATGATGCAGAAGGAAAAACCCGATAAGGAAAGTATTTTGTAGAGTCTGCATTTTCGTAGAACAACCCTTTGCTAGAAAACCACAAATTCAAAGATAACTCAGATAACATTTGTGATATTTAAACCAGTGAAGGTTCGTAGCGAAATGGGATTGGTCCCAATTTCTATTTTTTCACAGAATCTCAAATTACAGAACAATCAAATTATGCATTTAAACAATAAATTACAGTATGCTTAAAGAGGAAAAAATTAGGGAAGAAAAACACTTACCCTTGAAGCCAATAAACTTCGTGTATTCCCTTGATCCACGAAAATGAACCATTCGAATTGGATCTTGATCTTATAAAAAACTTTTAACAAAAGCAAATGGCCACCATCAAGAGATCAACCTCTGTATTCTCTTGGGATTGAGAATCTAGGAGTTATGGGTTCTATATATTTTTTAGAAGAGGAAGAAGTTTTTAGAGAGGGAGAACGAAATTTTTTTCTTCTTTGTATTCTTGGGAGTTCTTTTTCAGAGAGAATTCACACATAGAGATTTTTTTTTGTACCAAAAAAGTGAAGATCGAAATTCCATCGTGAAAACTGAACAACCTCCCTTTTCCTACATGTTTCATTGAGAGAGAAATAAGGGGAGGGAGTCAACTCTCTCCCTTCAATTAAATTTTAAAAAAATAAATTTAATTTAATTAATAATTATATATATATATATAATAACTAATTTATTATATGTATATATAACTATATGTTATATCAAATATAACACGTAACCTATAGTTTTTATATTGTATCAAATATAATATAACCTATAATTTTAATTTATCTCAACAATGCATGACATTTAATATAAATCACATTTATACTAAATTTAATTTTATGAATATCATCCATATAATTAATATTTGAATCATATTCAAATATTTAATTCTCTCAAAACAAACTTTATTTTGTAATGTATCAAGTACATTATATTAATTATATCACATATAATTAATTTCATCAATTAATTTAAACAATTCAAATTAATCCAAAAATTATTCTCAATAATCCCTGCTGAGCTACAAAGGGGATCTTATGAACCTGTAATTTGAAGCTTCAATGGTATCTGGATAATTAATTAAACTTTTTAATTAAATTATATCCATTAACTGTCAGTCACACCACTAAAGACCGATAGCTGCACTCTTTACACTATAGATATTTTTTTGTATCCATTGAATATAATCAGTCAACTATGCAATGACTCTTCACAAATTGCTCGTAAATACAACTAGGCCAAAATTACCATTTTGCCCCTATAGCTACATCTAACTCCTTAAGTACCATTGATCCCTCTAATGAACAATAAGTCATCGTCAAACTATGACCAAGTCCCTCTCGGGCCACGAGAGGGTGTGGTCACATTGTTCAAGCCCCGGAATCAGTCCTAACGATTTATCTAGTTACCCCGACATTAGAGAATGAGTGATTTCATTTTGTGTAGTTCCCAGCTTCCCAATCAGATGAATCCTCAAAATGATAGGCATATTGAGTTGACAATCTGGCCACTCTCATCCATACAAATCAAGGGACCGCCTTCATAAGCAGGAGTTCATAACTCACTCAGGATTCAGGTCATGTCACCTATGGTTATCTTGGTGAAATGTAAGTCTCTATTATTAACGGTGTTATATAATGAGACTAATCATTTTGCGGTCCGATCTTAAACAAACTCTTTGTATAGGATACCCTGCTCACATGTCTCCACATGAATGATCAGGATCAGAACATTCGTAGCACTTTACAACTCTTATAATATCTACAAAGCGGGTCGTATCTGTAGTGTCTCCAGAATAAGGTACCCAGCCTTATCCATCTACTACCTACTATTTAGGTTATCATTTAAACACGATCCACCCGTATGTCTCAACATACATGTTTAAATTACATAAAATAATCTAAGAATTTAGTTTATTGGATTGAGTGTATGCTCATAAAATAACAATTATTTTATTAGTAACAATTTGTTTATATAATGTTTATAAACTACGAGAATACAAGAGAGATGTTGGGAATGCGTTCAAAGTCCCACATTGGTTAGATAAGAGGAAGATCATGGGTATATAAGTAAGGATGACTATCTCCATTGGTATGAGGCCTTTTGGGGTGAAACCAAAAACAAAGTTGGAGGGTAGTTGTCCCTATCAAGAGATTTAAGACACCAATCCCACCTTAAAATTCAAGTACTTTACTTGAATCTTTGAACCTTAAAATATTATATTTTAAGCCTCCGAAATTTTATTTTAAAAATAAATTAATTGAACATTAAGAACACCATGAAAAGTACACGTCAAGTATGTACCATCAACAATAATTGAACGACAATTAGTAAGTTAAAATATCTTTTTTTAAAAAAAAAAGTTGAATGAGAAATTTTGGACCAATCGCAAATTGTCAAGTCATTTACCAAATTAATTATGAAATTCTAAATAATTGAATTTGGGACCAATTAAAAGTTGATATGTGTCCCCAAATTGAAGTTGAAGACATAATTGGCAAATTCCGATGATGTCGTGTGTTTTCATCACAAGCGTTGGATTGATTAAAATTAATTTAGCCCAATTTGATATTACAATTTGGGCTAAAGTTAAGTTGAGTCTAAAAATGGGCTTAATTTGGCCCAAATATCAAAGTAGGTCAAAATTCAACTAATTGGGCCCAAGGGCTAGACTCATGAACTAAGCAAGCCCAAACCCACGGAGCTAATTGGGTCCAAGGGCTAGACTCATGGACTAATCAAGCCTAAGCCCACGGAGCCTAGGCCCATGGAGCTTACCTGAGAACTCTTTAAATAGAGAAGTTCTCTTCATTTGTGAGGGTTGGCAATTCTACACTACATATAGCCTACATAGAATTCTCTACCATCAGAAGACTTCTTGTCTCCTGAAGCTGCACATTCCTTGAAGACACAAGTTTCCTGAAGATTCAAAGTTTCTTCCAAAACTTCAATTTTAAGAACATCACATGCTTCGCTTCAATAAGTCAAGCGTACGTATTCAACTGAGAGAGAAACAGGTAGAGATTGAACCACATAACATCAAATCAACATCAACCAAGTTCAACTACACGAAATACGTTTCTCTGGAAACCTTTTGCAACAAATTGGCACGTCCGGTGGAACCTCCCTACCTCTCATCCCTCTCTCAACATTCAAACAAATGAATGGCGCCAAAGAAAACTACATCCAAAGTAACTGCTGCAAGCGACTCTTACACGAGGCTTGTCACCCGCAGTAGTTCAAAGAAAGGTATGCAAGAGCAAAAGCAAGGTTTCGTCTGTTGGGTTTTATGTCCTAAAACTCGTGGTTTGTAAACAATAAAACTTATTATGAAAATTCAATAAGTTGTTATTGAATACATGTATTGCTTATTAGAAATCCAATAAACCTAAAAGACCCATGACTATATATGAGTACTTGAACTTTATGTGGAGACATAAAAGTGGATCACGTTCGAGTAAATAGTCAAAATGATTTATAGTATATGAATGAGGTTCGGTGCCTTATTCTGGTAACACTATTGGATGCGGCCTACTCTGTAGTTGTTACAAAGAGTTGTCAAGTACTACAAACGAAGTGATCCTAATTCATGCATGTTATGACATGAGGAGTTGGGGAGTTTTGTGCAAACGGGTTTGTACAAGATCAGACCACGAAATCAGTCACTCTTACTTTATAACATAGTTTACTGTTTAAGACTGACTATTTCAAAACGATGACCTAGGTAACTTAACTTTAATCCTGAGCTAACTAGAACTCTTGTTTATTCGGGATTATCCTTAGATTTGCATAGATGAGGGTTGGCACAACAGCGCCGGCTCAATAAACCTCCATTTCAGGGGTAAGACCAAGTAGATAGCTGGGGAGAAATGGTGCAAGATAGAATTCATTCCTACCTGCTTTTAGGAATAGTAGAGAAGTTGTTCCATTAAGTGCTGACTTCGAGACTTGAACAAGGGGTCTCACCCTCTTATTGGCCCGAGAGGGACTCAGTTTGTTGATTGGATCACAAATCAATTGTTCATTAGAGGATCAGTGGGACTTAAGGAACAAAAGGTAATCTCGGCAATAAAACAGACATTTAACCCAGCCGTTATTATGAACAACCTGTGAAGGGTTAACTTACTAATCATGGTTATATCGAGGGGACATAATATATCTATAGTGAGGGGAGTTCAACTATGGGCTTTAGTGGAGTGACCCATTAGTTAACTAATGGGGGTTAATTCGGTGTGTTTAGCCAATTAATCTCGGATCGTTGGAGCCCATGATCTGTAGGTCCGCAAGGTCCTCCTACTAGCTCGTAAATGGATTAGCTTTAGAGTAGCGTGATAAGTTAATTTGAAACGTTCAAATTAGAACTAAAAGAATTAGTAATTATATGAGATATAATTACACGTTTAATTTTAAGAATCAAACGGAATAGGAGAATTAATATTTAAATATGATTAAAATATATGAAGGCACAAATTAAATTAATTAGAATTATTTAAATGGTTTAAATAATCATTTATTAATTTATTAGAAAAGTAATTTATGAAATTATTTTTTCAAAATTAATAAAATTTTCAATTTTTGAAATCAATTGGAAAAAATTGAAAAAGTTAAAAAAAAACACAAAATGGAATGTTGGTTTTTTCCAATAACCCTTCAACTTGCTCACACAAAATCCACCTATTTTGGCTTCAATAACTCCAAGCATAAACTGCATTTCATGCAACCATCTTCTTTGCATGATAGCTTGCAATATATTGAGAAGATTGGAGTGGAATTGAGGCATACAAATATAGAATTTTTGCTAAAAAAATGCGTGTTGATGAAGGTATTTTTCAAATGGGTTGCTGCAGTGAGCTCTTCTCCAAATTCTCTTCATTCAAGTTTATTTTGAGTCTCACAACTCTATCTAAAGCTCCAAGAGAATAGTGGGTAAGATCTTGAGGTGGTCTACAACAAGATTTGGAGAAGTTTGCAGCTGAAAATCGAGATTTGAAGAAGTTCTACTAAGGTATGACTCCTCTTGTTTTAGTATGAGCATGCTTTAGTTTCTGCCAAAATTAATGAATTAGAGTGCTTATTGATCCTTGTTACTTCCGTTGCTTGTTGATATACTCTAACAATTGTTATCAGAGCATCATTTAAGCATTTAATTTGGTTTAGTTTTGGTGTGGTGGGTGTTTTTCATGAGTTATATGAACGTGGTGCACTGATATGGTTTTCTGAGTTTTTGCATTATTTCTCTTTGATTTCTTGATTAAATTTGTAATTGGCTCTTGTTTGATAAGCTTATATGTGTTCTCAAGAGCCTGTAACTTATTTGGAGCCTGTAACTTATTTTAAGATGTAATTGAAGAAACAAGTGAAGAAGGTCGAGCTTCAGATTCCAATTCTTCAGCCTCTATTTAAATCTCGCTACAAAGAAAGAGCGAGAGGACTAGACGATAGTGTAGCTACAAACGCTGGGCATTGATGTAGATGATCGTGTAGCTTTGTGCAGGCATTGAACGATGCGTTGAAGTGCTATATGATGGCACTACACGAACATGTAGCTTTGTGCAGGCACTAAATGATGCGTTGAAGTGTTATACTATAGCACTACACAATCATGTAGCTTTGCGCGGGCACTGAACCATGTGAAGAGGCGCTATACGATAGCACTACACGATCGTGTAGCTTTGTCTGGTGCTAGACGATAGCAATATACGATAGTTGGAAGATGCTAGGCGATTGTGTAGCTTTGTCCAGCGCTAGATGATGAAAATACATGATAGTTAGAAGACGCAATGTGATGCCGCTACACGATCAAGCAGACACTAGACGATCACGCTAGACGATGGTCGTCAGCGCTATATGATGAGCCTCAGCGAGATTTTGTTTCAGTGAGATTTTGATGGAATTCTTCAAGCAAGACTTCAAGTTCAAACGAGATTTTAAATCAAGTTTGAGCAAGATCTAGTTCAAACGAGATTTTATTGGAATTTCAAGCGAGAGATCGAGTTGAGTGAGATTATGAATCAAGCTCAAGCAAGACTTCAAACATGGAGCGAGAGATCAAGTTTGAAGCGAGACACTTCAACGGAGATGGCGAGGGTTGAACCGAGCGATACCAGAGCTAGCTAGAGTAGCCGGTTCGACCGATTTTCTTGAGGTCCTGTCTGGTTCAGCCTCAAAAGGTTTTTGGCTGGTCCGGTTCAGGTTATTCTGGTTCGGTTTAAGCTGTTTAGGTTTGGTTTGAAGCAGTTCGAGCAGTCCGAAAGTGGTTTTGAAACTGTTACTGGCTGTTTTGTAATAATTAGGCTTTTGTTTGCTTGTTTATGCCAAAACTAAAACCATATCAGTTTGTGTTTAATTATTTATGCATTTGATGTATGTTATAATTAAATAAATCTTGTATGAGCATACAGTATGTCATGGAGATTTAAAATCCCACCATAGGAAGCATGCATATAAAGTATTTTATAAAATGTTATAATATATAGTATGCATGTTAGGGTTTCTTTTATTTAATATAATTGTTATATTAAATATTGAATCCCTTTGATGTATGTTTTGGATATTTAGCATGTCTAAAATTTTGTAAGCTGTTAATAAAATTGTGTTAGACGTTTAAAATCCATAACAAAGAACAGGTGCATGCTCACGTAGGTTAACCACTCGTTTTAATAGTTAAAATAGATTGTTAAACTTGTAGAACTTGAGTTATAAACTCAACCGATATATAATCTTGTCTAAGGCTAGGGGTATTTAAGTTGACGGACTACGGAACACCTCTTTCTTGGGATTATGGCTGAATTATTGAGCGTTGTTACCGGTTTTATGAGCATACGTGAGCGATGTGAGGTAATAAAATGGTTTATCACATAGACATCGTGGGTTTAAATCCATTTATAAGTATTATACTTGGATAAACCACATAGACTTAGGGTAATTTTTTTAGCCGAAATCAACCTAAATTTACTCGATCAATAGAACACTTCAGTGGGAGTTTAATAACTTCTATATGATAAAGTTATTAGATCACTTCAGTGGGAGATTAATAACATATATGATACGTTATTTTTAGCTCTCACATCCCTAAGAGTTCACAATCTAGATTAAAGCAGTACTTCGTGTCACCCTGGGAGTGACCTCCATACGGAAAATATTTTTTAATATAAATCTAGATTTCGGTGAATAAAGGGAAGTGGTTCAAACATAAATCAATCATATGATATATAGATTTCAACTGCCACGTCTCCACATAGTTTACACTGTGAGATTCATATGACGCTTCATGTCACCCTGGGAGTGACCTCCATACCAAAAGTGTTTGTATGAGTCAATAACAAGGCAAACGGGGGAAGTTGTTTATAGTAAGTGGGTGAAGGATACATGTTAACATATCCTACGGTCTCTTCCGTTAGTTTAGACCGTGAGATTCCTAAGTTGCACCTGCTGGTTTGCTTTAAGCAGCCCTTTGCTAGTCGTTTAACAACGGCTATCCCCACGGAAGGTTGTGTAGGATTGTATCAATACTAGCCGAAGCACAAGGATCATCTAAACACTCAAATTCACTAATTTTGGCAAAATATAAAGCATGTTTTGCAGAAACAAGTGGGTTTCAAGACATACCTCTTGTAGAACTTCTTCAAAGCTTCTTCACCAGATGTATCTTCTCCAAATCTTGTTGTAGACCACCTCAAGATCTTCCCCATATTCTCTTGGTGCTCTAGATTGAGTTGTGGGAGTCAAAACAAGCTTGAATCAAGGGATGAAGGAGAAAAGCTCACTGCAGCAACCTTGTTGAAGAACCCTTTCTTCAACCCGAATTTTCTCTAAAATTCTCTATAGATAGCATGTCCGATTTTCACTTCAATTTTTTCATTATATTGCAGATCAACATGCAAAGAAAAGAGTGGCATGAGTTGCAGCTCATGCTTGGAGAAGACAAAGCTAAAGTAAATACTTCTTGTGTGAGCTACTTCAAAGATGGATAATGGAAAATCATCATTTTCCATTTAAGTGTTTTGTTTTCTTTTCCTTTTTCAATTTTATCTCAAAAATAAAAATTTGATTTTATTAAATCTATTTCGATTTTAAAAATGAAAAATGTAATTAATTTCATAAATTAATTATTAAATAAAACTTAATTATTTTAATATCAAATATTAAATTAATTTTAACACATATCCATCTTTATCTATTTAAATCATATTTAAATATACAAATTCTCCTATTCCATTTAAATCTCAAATTAAACAGGTAATTATATCTCATATAATTACTAATTTCCTTAATTCTAATTTGAACGATTCAAATTAACTTATCAAGCTATTCTAGGGCTAGTCCGTTACGAGCTAGTAGGGGGACCTCACAGACCTACAGATCATAGGCTCCAACGATCCGAGATTAATTGGCTAAACTCATTAGACCAAATTATCTCCATTCGTTAACTAATGGGTCACTCCACTAAAGCCCATAGTTGCACTCCCCTCATTGTAGATATATATGTCCACATGATTTAACCATAATTAGCAAGTCGACCCTTCAAAGGTTGTTCGTAATAACGACTGGGTCAAATATCTGTTTTACCCCGCGAGATTACGTCTTATTTCTCAAGTCTCTACTAATCCTCTAATGAAAAACTGGTTTGTGATCCAATCACTAAACCAAACTCTCTCAGCCAAGTGAGAGGGTGGGGCCCCTTGTTCAAGACCTGAATTCAGTACTTGAGAGAACAACATTTCTTCTATCCTTTAATCGGGTAGGCGACAACTCCATCTTGCACCCTATTTCCTCAGCTATCTATCTGGTCTTATCCCTGAAATGGGAATCTTATTGAGCCGGCACTGTTGAGCCAACCCTAACTATGTAAATCTAAGGGTAATCCCGAATAAACAGGAGTTCATAGTTAGCTCAAGATTAAGATCGAGTTACCTAGGTCATCTAGGACAAATAGTTAGTCTTAAATCGTAAAAAGCGTTATAAAGTAAGAGTGACTTATTTCTTGGTCCTGATCTTAGGCAAACTCATTGCATAGAACGCCCCCACTCCTCATGTCATAACATATACGAATTAGGATCACATCGTATGTAGCACTTTACAACTCTTTGTAACAACTACAGAGTAGGCCGCATTCAATGGTATTACTAGAATAAAGTACCCAACCTCATTCATGTACCATACATCATTTTGACTATTTACTCAAACCCGATTCACTCTTATGTATCCACATAAAGTTCAAGTACTCATACAATAGTCATGAGTCTTAGTTTATTGGATTTAGACTTTCATACAATTTATGAGATTAATAACAAGTATATTGATAATAGAAAATGTGTATTATTTTACAAACTGCAAGTTTTTAGGACATAAAATCCAACAACACTCCTACTTGGACTAAAACTCCTGTGGATCATTATATACAGATAGATACAATGTTAAGTTCACATGGAGAGAATCAAATGTACAAATACAATAAACTAGGGCATCATAATACCCATCAATTCTCTCATTTTCCCTAGTGATACAAAACTCATAGACCTAGTCCTACTAGGTGACCTTCGAACACTTTAGTTGAGAGGGTCTTCGTAAAACGATTAGCTAAATTGTCTTGGGAAGCAATCTAGGTGACGATAACATCTCCTCGGTGTACAATCTCCCTGATGAGATGGTACTTTTGTTCAATATGCTTTCCCCTTTTATGGCTTCGTGGTTCCTTTAAATTTGCAACTACTTTACTGTTGTCACAACAGATAGTGACAGGTAGGTGCATATTAGGAACAACTTCTAGATCTGTAAGAACTTTCTGAGCTATACTGCTTCTTTTGTTGCTTCACTTGCAGCAAGATACTCAGTTTCTATTGTGGAGTCCGCAATAAAATTCTGTTTGATGCTCCTCCACAAAATTGCTCCTCCATTCAGAGTAAATACTGACCTTGAAGTTGATTTCCTCAAATCAATATCGGTCTGAAAGTCAGAATCAGTATATCCAATAAGGATCAGATCCTTAGGACCATACACAAGCATATAATCTCTCGTCCTACGAAGATACTTGAGAATGTTTTTAACAGCAATCCAATGGTCATGACTAGGATTGGACCAAAATCTGCTGACAATTCCTACGGCATAGCATATATCGAGATGAGTACACAGCATTGCATACATCAAACTCTCAACTGTAGATGCATATGAAATCGATTCATCTCCTCAACTTCTTGAGGTGTCTTAGGACTCTGTTCCTTAGACAAGTGAATTCCATGAGTGAAAGGTAAAGATCCTTTCTTAGAATTTTGCATTTTATACCTAGACAACATCTTGTCTATATAAAATGCTTAAGATAATACCAATGTTCTGTTCTTGCGATTCTGAACTATTTAGATAGAACATACTGTGCTTCTCCCAAATCTTTCATTTGAAATTGTGAAGCCAACCATCTCTTAACATCAACTAGATATTCTACCTCATTCCCAAATATTTCATTTGTTGACGATTTTCTTGTATATACAGGGTTCGTCAACATTTTGTTCAAAGCCATAAGATTTGATCATAGCGTCAAATCTCATATTCCAGGATCTAGAAGCTTGTTTTAATCCATAAATGGATCGATTAAGCTTGGAAACTTTTTGCTCTTGACCCTGCCATATAAACTCTTCTAATTGATACATATAGATACTCTCTTTAAGATAACCATTCAGAAAAGTTGTCTTGACATCCATTTTTCATATTTCATAATCATAAAATGTGGCTATGGACAAGAGTATTCTAATAGACTTTATCATGGTAACTAGAGAGAAGGTTTCTTCAAAATCTAACCCTTCACTTTGGGTAAACCCTTTTTCCATAAGTCTAGCTTTGTAGGTTTGTACCTTACCAGCTTGGTCTCGTTTTCTCTTGTAGATCCACATGTAATCGATGGGTTTTACCCCTTCTGGTTGATCTACAAGATCCCAAACTGAATTAAAATACATAAATTCTATTTCAAGGTCCATGGTTTTAATCCATTGGTCTTTGTCCATATCGTTCATTGTTTGATGAAAAGACAATGGATCCTCTAAACCATCATCTGGTATGATGATTTGAGTTTCAGTTAAACCCATGTATCGGTCAGGCTAGTGCACAACCCTCCCACTATGTCAAGGCATTCTCAACTTTTGAGAAGGATGTGAAGTATCAGTTTCATCAACAACTCTTGTTGACGGACCTACTCTATCAACAACTTTTGTTGAAGGACCTGCTCGATCAACAACTCTTGTTCATACATTTGTCGGTTCTCTAGACATTTCTTCTATTACTAGCTTACAATGAGGTTGATGGTTCTTTATATAATCTTCCTCCAGGAAGGTTGCATTGGTCGATACAAACACTTTATCTTCTTGAGGATCATAAAAGAGACCACCTCTTGTTTCCTTTGGGTAGCCTATAAATAGACACACTTTTGAACAGTGTTCTAATTTTTTAGGATTTTGCACCAACACATGTGCTGGACAACCCCAAATCCTAAAGTAATATAGATTTCCTCTACGTCCTCTCTAGAGCTCGTAAGGTGTTTCAGAAACCCTTTTCGAGGGAACCATGTTCAAAACATACACCGCAGTCCTAATGCATGTCCCTTAAAAGAATTTGGTAACTGAGTGTAACTCATCATGGAACGAACCATATCCAATAAGGTCCTATTTCTTCTCTCTGCCACACCGTTCTGCTGAGGTGTGCTAGGGACTATGAGTTGAGACTGAATTCCATGTTCTATCAAATAGTTCTGGAATTCTATGTCTATATACTCACCACCTCGATCCGATCGAAGTGTTTTAATCTTTTTACCTAATTGGTTTTCAACCTCAGCCATATACTTTTTGAACTTTTCAAAAGTTTCAGACTTTTGGTGCATTAGGTAAACATGCCCATACCTGAAATAATCATCTATAAAACTGATGAAATATTTATACCCTCCTCTTGCTCTAACATTTGGAGGCCCACAAAGGTCTGAGTGAATCAGCTTTATGGTTTCTTTGGCTTTAAGACCTTTTCCAGAAAAGGATCTTTTTGTCATTTTACCCTCAAGACAAGATTCACTTGGTGGTAATGAACTATATTCCAACTTATTTAGATGACTGTTCCTAACCAAACTCTCACTTCTATTGAGTTTTATGTGACCCAGACTCAAGTGCCAAAGACAGGCATTTGGAGAAATCTTCCTCTTCTTATGAGTCCCAGTAGTTTTAAACATCTCTATGTTCAACACAGCTTTGATCTCAGTTGGTTTTAATATGTACAAGTTATTTTCTAATTTTGCAAAGCAAATTTGTTTATTTCCCATTTTGATGAACACTTCACCATTTTCGAAATAAATTTTATAATTTTGTTCTAGCAAACAGGAGACAGATATTAGATTCCTTTTCATAGAAGGAATATAATATACATTTTTTAAATAAATGTACTTATCTCCTATAAATAACTTTATATCTCCCACTGCTTTGGCTGAAACAATCTCCCTGGTCCCTACCTTAAACATTATTTCACCTTCTGTCAACTGTCTCCAAGAACTTGTTTCCTGTGAGATAGTACATACATGATTAGCAGCACTTGAATCAATTATCTAGATTTTATCATTTTCCACTAAACATGCTTCGATAACAAGTAAATCATATTTATCTTATTGTTCAAATTTCGCATTCTCATCTACATAATTCATAATTTTAGATGAGCTAGAAGATAGAGGACAATCCTCTGTTAAAACTCTGTTGGTGTAATCAACCGCTAGTAGTTTGTTTGTTGATTTGATTTTACTATTAATAATATCGAAAGTGAGTATTCTAGAATTCAACATGCTGATAAAATTCAAATAAATTCTAATTAGCAAATTGTAACTAAATCCAAAATCAAATTTTTAGCAAAAAGTAATAATGTACCTATAACCATTATTTATTTACAACGATATTTTACTGAGTCAGAAGATGTGCTACCGTGGGCCAGTCAGATACTCCTTCACTAAAACAAATAATTTTGACCAAACACTATCCCCAAAATAACTCTTATTCCTATAGTCGTTTAGTTATCGTTTTTGGTCAAGATCTTTACTAACAACTTAGTAATTCTTGTAAGTGTGACCCGCCATTTTCAGATCATATAGAACGGTATGAACTTTCCTCCAAAATAGAAGACAATATCCAAGACGAAACTATAAAACCCTATTCATTTTACTGAAGCCTGGGTTGTTCCACATCCTATGTTACAACCCTCCGTGGGGATAGCTGTCACTAACGACTAGCAAAGGGTCGCTTAAAGCTAACCAGCAGGCGCAACATAGGAATCTCACAGTTCAAACTATGGGAGGAGACCGTAGGATATATTGACACATATTCTTTACCCACTTACTATGAACTACTTCCTCCGTTTACCTTGATATTGACTCATACAAAACACTCTTCGTAGGGAAGCCACTTCCAGGGTGACACTAAGCGTCATATGAATCTCATGGTGTAAACTATATAGAGACGTGACAGTTGAAATCTATTTATCGTATAATAGACTTATGTTTGAACAACTTCCTCTTATTCACCGAAATCTAGATTTAGGCTAAAAATAGTTCCATAGGGAGGTCACTTCCAAGGTGACACGAAGTGCTTAAATCTGGATTGTGAACTCTTAGAGACGTGAGAGCTAAAAATAACATATCATATATCTTATTAATCTCCCACTGAAGTTTTCTAATAACTCTATCATATAGAAGTTATTAAACTGCCACTAAAGTGTTCTATTTTGGGTAGATTTATACTTAGGTTCTTTTCGGCTAATAAAACAACCCTAAGTCTATATGGTTTATCTAAGTATAACTCTTATAATTGGATTTTAACCTACGATGTCTAGGTGATAAACCATTTTATTACCTCACATTACTCACGTATGCTCATAAAATCGGTTAACAATGCTCAATAATTTGGCCATAATCCCCAGGTAGGAGGTGTTCCACCGTCAACTTAAGTACCCCCAGCCTTAGACAGGATTATATACCGGTTGAGTTTGTAACCTAGGTTTTATAAGTTTTAACAATTAAAATAGGTGGTCAACCTACGTGAGCATGCAGCTGTTGTTTATGGATTTTAAATGTCTAGCCCAAGATTTATTTAAATCTAAATGGTGGGATTTTAAATCTAAATGGCATACTATATGCACATACAAGATTTATTTAATTATAACATACATCAAATGTATAAATAATTAAACACAGACTGATATGGTTTTCAGTTTTGGCAGAAAACAAGCAAACAAAACCTAATTATTACAAAACAATTTCTGAACCGATCTAAAACAAACTCAAGTAGCTTGAACCGGACCCGAACCGTCTGAACCGGGCCAGCCAAGAACCTGAACCAGACCAGACCACAAGAGAACCGATTGAATCGCTAGCCCTTGCACATGTTCAACATCTCACTGAGTCTCATCATTTAGCAATGACGACCATCGTCTTGTATTTTGTCTGATCGTTTAGTAAATGTTTGATCATTTAGAAAAGCTACACGATCGTATAGTATTTTCCTTCTATCGTATAGTGTCATCGTCTAGTGCCGAAGGAAGCTACACGATCATTTAGTGTCTCACACTATCGAGCAGGTCCATCATTTAACACAGACAATTAACTACACGATCTCTTAGCTCCATCATCTAACACATAAATTCAATTGTTTATCATAAATTCAATCGTCTAACATGGACAAGGAAAACGATCGTTTAATGCCATCGTATAGCATTCAACGCATCGCCCAGTTGCCGCACAAAGGTATGCGATCACATAATGCTATCACATAGCAACTTGACACATCGCTTAGCTGCTGCATAGAGGTAAACGATCACTAGTGCTATCGCATAGCAACTCAATGCATCGTTTAGCTCCCGATCAAAGATAAACGATCATAGTAAGTGATCGCTCAGGGCTATCGTATAGCTCTTCATCGCATCGCTTAGTTCTATCGTATAGAACCAAACGATCACTTAACACCATCGTCTAGCGCTTCATGTCATCGTTTAGTATCCACCGTAGCTAAACAATCGCCTAGCTCCATCGTATAAAACATCACCGCATCGTTCAGCATCGTAGGTAAGCAATTTGTTTAGTTTTATCACATAAGAACTTCAACGCATCGCTTAACACTTCTTCTACATGATCGCTTAGCTCCGCTTCTAAACGATTCTCAACGCTATCGCATAACACTTCATCGCATCACTTAGCGCACATCGTTGCTAAACGATCGCATAGTACCATCATATAGTAAATTCAATATATCGTTTAGTTCCCACACCAAAACTAAACGATCGCTTAATGCTATCATATGGCAAATTAAACGCATCGTTTAGCTTCTGCAGGTACACAATCATCTAGCGCAAGACCTCTACGATCAACGCTCAAAGCTACACGATCGCTTAGCTTTTCTTCACATCATCTAACGTATGAAGCTAAATGATCATTTAGCTACTGAAGCTCAACAACGATAAGAACAAAGGCTGATTTTCTGGAACTGCAACTCAGCCTCTTCACTTGTTTTTTTGATTTACAGCTTAATTTCAACTCTAATGACTCCAAATAAATTATAAACTCTTGTGAACACATTAAAGCTCATCAAGCAAGAGCCAATTACAAATTTAGATTATAAATTAAAGAGAATTAAACAGTCAAAACTCAGAAAACCATATCAGTGCACCAGTTTCATATTTCTCATATAAAACACCCACCAAACAAAAATTAAACCAAATTGAATGCTTATTTGATGCTCTGATACCAATCATGGGATCGTATCAACAGAGTGAAAGCACAAGGATTATCTAAGCACTCAAATTCACTAATTTTGGAAAAATATAAAGCATGCTTCTGCAAAAAAAAATAGGTTTCAAGACATACCTCTTGTAGAACTTCTTCAAAGCTCCTTCTCCAGCTGCTATCTTCTCCATATCTTGTTGCAGACCACCTCAAGATCTTCCCCACTATTCTCTTGGTGCTCTAGATTGAGTTGTATGACTCAAAACAAGCTTGAATTAAGGGATGAAGGAGAAAAGCTCACTGTAGCAACCTTGTTGAAGAACCCTTTCTTCAACCCGAATTTTCTCTAAAATTCTCTATGGATTGCATGCCTAATTTTCACTCCAATCTCTTCATTATATTGCAGATTACGTCTTATTCCTCAAGTCCCTACTGATCCTCTAAGAACAACTGGTTTGTGATCCAATCTTAAACCAAACTCTCTCAGCCCAGTGAGAGGGTAGAGCCCTTTGTTCAAGACCTAAATCCAGTACTTGATAGAATAACCTTTCTCCTATCCCTAAATCGGATAGGTGTGAACTCCGTCTTGCACCCTATGTCCCCAACTATCTATCCGGTCTTACCACTGAAATGGGAGTCTTATTGAGTCGTCGCTATTGAGCCAACCCTCAACTATGCAAATCTAAGGGCAATCTCGAATAAACAGGAGTTCATAGTTAGCTCAGGATTAAGATCGATTACCTAGGTCATCTAGGTGATCTAGTCAGTCTTAAACAGTAAACAGCGTTATAAAGTAAGAGTGACTTATTTCTTGGTCCTGATCTTATGCAAACTCATTGCATAGAACGCCCCCACTCCTCATGTCATAACATGTACGAATTAGGATCACATCGTATGTAGTATTTTACAACTCTTTTTAACAACTACAGAATAGGCCGAATCCAATGGTGTTACAAGAATAAGGTACCCAACCTAATTCATGTACCATAGATCATTTTGACTATTTACTCGAACCCGATCCACTCTTATGTCTCCACATAAAGTTCAAGTACTCATACAATAGCCATAGGTCTTAGTTTATTGGATTTAGTCTTTCATACAATTTTTAAGATCAATAACATGTATATTGATAATAGAAAATGTTTATTATTCAAACTACGAGTTTTTAGGACATAAAACCCAACAATACTCCCACTTGGACTAAAACTCCAGTGGATCAATATATACAAATATAAACAATGTTTAGTTTACATGGAGAGAATAAAATGTACAAATATAATAAATAGGGCATCAATATACCCATCAATTCTCCTGCTTACCCTAGTGATACAAAACTCGTAGACCTAGTCCTACTAGGTGACTCTCGAACACTTTAGCTGAGAGGCCTTCGTAAATGGATCAGCTATGTTTCTTTTGCTAATTCGCTTACAGTTATATACTCAGCTTCCATTGTGGAATCTGCAATACAACTCTGTTTGATGCTTCTCCACACAACTGCTCCTCCGTTCAAAGTGAATATGGACCCCGAAGTTGATTTCCTCGAATCAATATCGGTCTGAAAGTCAGAATCAGTGTATCCAATAAGGATCAGATCCTTAGGACCATACATGAGCATATAATCTCTCATTCTCCGAAGATACTTAAAGAATGTTTTTAACAGAAGTCCAATGGTCATGACCAGGATTGGGTTGAAATCTGCTGACAATTCCTATGGCATAGCATATATCAGGACGAGTTCCCGCTCCCGCTCCCACTTATTATGAACACTCTCTCCATCCACCTTGATATTGACCTACCCAAACACCATTTGTTAGGGGGACACACCAAAGGTGCCTCGAGGCCGAGGGTAGATCTCACGGTGTGGACTATTTAGGAGATATGTGAAAGGTTTAAGTAAAGCATCTGATGCCCCAGTAACCTCCCACTGAATGTTCTACCTTGGGGTTCATTAACCTAGACAATCGGCTACTAATTTTAGTCTAAGTCGTCTTTTTAAAACTCTGCCCATAAACAACATTTGTCTATGAAATATGAACAAGTTCAAGTAGTCACATTTAAACACTTTAATGGACTGTCCTTAACTTGCATGCATGCATCAAATCTATCTAATTCACCTTTCAAGGTAAGTTCCCAGGTAGGGGTGTTACGTTTCCCTCAACTTAAATACCTCAGCCTAGACAGAACCCACCTTAGACAAAAGGTCCCTTATAGATAGATTTGCTACACTTTAACCTTTTATTAGTCAATGTAATCTTATTAAACTGATGAAAAAGATTAAAGCCTTAGGGTTGCTAATCATATTAGAACTGTGATCTTAGGTCTATGTGATCCAAGTTTTAAACATTTTAAAACCATGAATTAAACATAAGTGAGCATGCATGTCTTTCTTATTTCTTTTAGATCTAATTTCTCTTTAACAGTTAAAAAGAAATAACTAAAAAACCATTGCGTACAACAAAGTGTTTATAATATTTATAAAGTAACCTATGTGTCATGCTTCATGCAATATCTGATCATTACTATACATAACTTTTATATAATGCATAATAACCAAGCAAACATGCCATCATTCACCCTTATACTACAACAATTATAATATAAAGATGATGCATGTTAATGCTTTTTCTGCATGCATAAATATAACTCTTATATTATATGATGCATGAGCATGCTCTTACAAAATTAAATCGTGCTTCTCTAAATTATAACAATTACAATAAAGAGATGATGCATGACCAACGCATAACCTAAGGTGGGATTTACTATATGTGCATACCATATGACATATAAAAACATACATCGCATGTAATAAATTAAGGATTAATGGAACGAGATGTGCCTTTACAAAAAATCGAAAGGAAATAACCCTATCTATTACATTTTTCATCGAGCAAACCGGTTCACAGGAGAACCGGGTCTTGAACCGCCAGGAGGACTCCATTGTGCAGTAAACACCGAAGGTAGATGATGGCCCAGCGCGCACTAAATGATAGACGCAAAAACTAAACGATCGCGTAGACGACGACGAGGCTACGAAGCCTGATCATCTAGACGATCGCATAATGCGGCAACAGGTAAACGATTTACCTTGCATTCCTAAGCAATCGTTTAGTCAGTTACTAAGAGATAAAGCTTGCTGAGCTAAACAATCGTCTAGTGTGCGCACGCGTTAAACGATATGTCAGCATCCTCTCGTCTACACGATCTGATACTTGGCGATCGCTTACCCATCGTCTACACGACACGATCAACCCTTAATCATCTCTTTCCTCGAAGAACTACAATCCTTGCTCCGATCTTCTTCACAAACGACTCAAGACTTAAATAGACTTTGAATTACAGACTTGATAACGATTATTAATGCTCAAAAAACGCAGGGGCCTTTACAAACAACCGAAAATGTAAAAGAATTAAATCAAACCGAGGCTAACATCCATGAAAACATCCATTAATCCTCACATCCACATCAATTTAACGATTAAACAGAGCCGACATGCACCCACCAAGAATGTATATGTAATTCGTTGCAACAATGAAATTAGAATATCAGAACCTAGCTCTAATATCAATTGAAGGAACTCTTAACAAAGAGCATCCATGAGCGCATTCGGATCTTTTCGATTTCATCGTGACCGAAATACAACACATACATTCTAACATATAGTTATGCAAATTCACACTAATTAAAGGCATGCTTTTAACAATAAAATATAAGGGAAAGAGTTCTCATACCAGTTGAAGACCCTCTTCAAGCTTTAAACTCAGATGCAGTGGAAGAACCTCCACCCGTACTCTATCACCCAGTAAACAAGTTGGCTATAGCAGCACGATCGCCTACACGAATGTAAGCAACACGAATAGTCATGAACGAGTGAACAGTAACGGGGACGACACCACCACATGGAGCCCTTGGTATTCACGGAGTGAAAATCCAAAATGTGGTCTTTGGTGAATTTGGTAGAGGTTGGAGAAAGAAAAATCGTGTAGACGATAAGCAAGTGGGAGAGAAAAGGAGCTATCTTATAGCTATGTGTTTATCATTTAGAAAAAGTTACACGATCATGTAGGTTTTACTAAGCGATCATTTAGTAAATGGAAGACGATCGTTTAGAAAACGTGGCACACTATGCGATCGTTTAGGAAAGCTAAGTGATTGTTTAGGGACGAACATACGATCATTTAGGCGCTGATGTGCGATCGTTTAAGCGATGAGCGACTATCGTATAGGCTCTCAAACTATGCAATCGTAACGTTTTCACATTGATTGCCAATTTTTTCGAACTACTGCAAAATGAAAAAAAATCATTTTATTCTTTAGTTACCATAATCGAATGCGGCTACTCCCACTAACGCACGACCGAGAGAAGTTTTAGGCCATTTATCATATAATTGACCAATTTAATAATTAATGAATATAATCATATTATATCCTTACCCTATAGTTTGATATCACATATCTACTATAGTGATTTTTTCTCCATTTGATATAAATCCTATTTATATCTAATTTCCTCCAAAATAATGTATCTCATACATTTAGTCAATTAGATCATATATAATCAACCAGATCATTATATCATATATAATCGAACTCCCTCTTGTCAATTTGAACATTTTAGACTGAACCAAACACTGATTCTCAACTTTATCCAAGCTACCCAGGGGACCTAATGGACCTGTGGCTCGAAGCTCCAATGGTCTGTGAATAGCTGACTAAACTCTTTAGCCATGAGATCCACCATCTGTTAACTGTCAAGCATTCCACTAAAGACCAACAGTTGAACTCTTCTTACCATAGATATATTTTTGTGTCCATCGGATATAACCAATCATGAGTACAATGACCCTTCACAGATGCTCGTAAGTACAGCTGGGTCAATTTACCATTTTGCCCCTGTAGTTACATCTCACTCTTTAAGTACCATTAATTCCTCTAATGAACAATACAACATAGTCCCACTATGTGTGAACAACTCTCGGACCAAGAGAAGGTGTGTGGTGCCACATCATTCAAGCCCTGAAATCAGCCCTTAAGGGAGTTATCTATCTAATTATACCTACTTCAGGAAAGGAGTGAATTCCATCTTGTGTAGATGAGTTCCCAACTCCCAAATAAGACGAATCCCCAAAATAGTAGGTTTGAATCGACGACCTGGCCACTCGCACCCATACAAATCAAAGGACTGCCCTTAATGGCAGGAGTTCCTAACTCACTCGGGATTGAGGTCATGTTACTTATGGTCATCTTAGTGAAGTAAAGTCTCTGTCATGAACGGTGTTATATAACGAGACATTAACACTTCGTGGTTAGGTCTTATACAAACTCTTTGTATAGGACACCCCCGTTCGCATGTCCCCTACATGAATGATTAGGATCAGACCATCTGGACAAGTCACAACACTTGTGACCATTCCACAAAGAGGGTCGCATCCGTAGCATTACCAGGATAAGGTTTCCCTCTTATATCCATATACTACAGACCATTTTGGTTATCACTCAAGACATGATCCACTTGTATGTCACAACATACATGCTTAAGTTACATACAGATAACCAGGGATTTTATGTGTATTGGTTTGTGGTAAAGCAAATAAAACATGCAACTGAGCAAAAACAAGATGTGAAGTAAATATCATATATTATACAACACAAGCGTTCGAACAAACTATTTACAAACTACAGGATACAAGACTTTAGGGCATCAACTCCAACAGCCACAGCTTCTCTTGGAATAGAGGACTAAGTCATAGTAGGACTATGAATTATGTTCATTAGAGGGATCAGTGGTACTTAAGAAATTAGATGTAACTACAGGGGCATAATGTTAAATTGGCTCAGCTGTACTTACGAGCGACTGTGAAGGGTTATCACACTATTGATTGGTTGATATGGACACAAAATATATCTATAATGAAAAGAGTGCAGTGGTCGATCTTTAGTGGAGTGATCGGTAGTTAACGGATGGTGATCTCGTGATAAAGAGTTTAGTCAGTTATTCACGTACCGTTGGAACTTCAAGTTACAGGTCCATAAGGTCCCCTTGGTAGCTCAATGCATACAATTGGAGAATCAGTTCTTAGGGTTGATTTGAAATATTCAAATTGACAAGAGGAAATTCGATTATATATGATATAATCGGTGTGATGTATGAGATACATCAAGTGGAGGATTAATGTAAATATGATTTACATTAAGTACCATAAGAAAAAAAAAAAGAACTATGGTTTATATGTTTCATGAGATGAAATATTAAAACTATAGATTATAAATATAATATGGTAAGTTGGTTATCATATTTATTTATAAAAAATATTGATTATTTGATAATTATCTCTTTTTCTCTAATAACCAATTAAGTGGGAGGTTATTGGTGGTTTTATGATAACCGTGAGATAGAAGGAAAAATGTTTTCCTAAAATTAGAAGTTACTTGATTCGGAAAGAAACTCACGGCAAGGCTATCAAGTGAAAGTGTTTCACTAAGCGATAGCATTAGAGAGATTAAACAATGGTGGAGTGTCACCATACATAGTTTACTCAGCTAGTTATAGTTGAACGATCGTATGGCATTGGCTATACGATAGGTTGCCCTCTTCTACACGATTGAGCACTTCATCTATATGGTAGACTGTGTCATCTCCCACTTGCTCAATCGTTAAAAAAAAAATGTTGTTCCTCCTTTCACTTCCTCTAACCAAGTCTTACAGAGCCTACAACTCCAGGATTCCCACACCAAGAATACCAAAGTAACCATTGTGGTGGTGTCCTCACTCAACTCAATTGATATCGAGGATTTAGAGGCTGTTCGTTGGGATCATATTCGTTGTTGATCGTGTTGTGTTGTGGTTGTTGTGTTCGAGCGTTCGTGTATTGCTATCTTGGAAGCTTAGAGATCGATCGAGGGAGTTTGAAGGATGAGTCTTCAAAGGTATATATATATTTTATCCCTTAATCTCATCTTAAAGAATGCTGTAATTTTGTATTGTGCATGACCTGTTAATTTCTGTTTCTTGTACTGTAATTATGTATGTTCAATATCTAATGGAATTTAGAACGATCATTCCACTGCTCATGGAAATCCTCATGTCTGATTTCCTTCAATTAGTATCAGAGCTAGGTTATTATGATATTCCAAATTTCACCTCGTTTTGAACTACTTTTAAAGTCGTGGTGGGTTTTCTCATTGCATTTAAGTGTTAAATGATTTTGTGGATGGATGTTGATGAATTTTTATGGGATTAATTACCTATGTTTAAAGCTTTCTTTTTTATTACAAAGTGTTAATTTGTAAGGGCCCCTGTGTATTTTAGCAGAATTAACAAGCAATCGAGTCACGATTGTGGGTACAAGTTGCCCCACATTCAGCAGTTTAAAGATCGACAGAGGCATCAAATTGATACTGGCTCCAAGGTCACACAAGGCTTGCCCGATGTACAGTCCTCCTATGGAGCAGGGTATAGTAAAGCTCCCAGGATCGCTTATCTTCGGTGGAATTATTGATTTTGAACTTTGTGTTAACACCACCGTGGCAAACTTACCAGCTCCCCTCTTCTTGGTTACCATATCCTTCAGAAACATTGCGTAGGCAGACATTTCCTCAATCGCTTCACTGAATGGAATATTAATGTGTAATTGCTTTAACATAGACAAGAAACGTTGGTACTGTACCTCTTCGTTCTTTTTCTTTCTTAGTCTCTGTAGGAAAGGTGGTAACTGCACTTTCACGGTCCCCGTCACAATTGGCTTTGAGGTTGACGCAACCTCTGGCTCTATTGCTTCTTTTCCTCCTTCTTCTTCTTGTGTTACCGCAGTTTCAGGTTCTGCCGCAATGGGAGCAGTCCGACTAAGCTCCTTCTTTTCTCCCTCCACATTTTTCCCACTTCGCAATGTCATAACCTGACATTGCTCCTTACCTAATCCCCCCGGGTTGCGTGGGAGTTCTGTGGAACTCGGCAGAGCCCCTTGTGGTCTGTTTTTCATCTCATTTGCAATCTGGCTCATCTGTAATTTTAGATTGCGGATGAACGTAGCCTAACTTTGAAGCACAGTTTGAGTTTTTCTCTATGTACTGCTTCAATAGGCTCTCCAAGAAGGATGATTGCGATGGTTGTGAGCTACTTGCTTGATTGCTTGTCTGACCGTTGTTGCGTGGGAAGAATCCTGGTGGCCCTTCTTTCTGCGCCACAGATTGGAAATTCTGTTGTTGATTCTTCCAAGAAAAATTTGGGTGGTTTCTCCACCCGGGGTTGTAGGTATTCGAAAAGGGATTATTTTTTACAAAGTAAACGGACTGTGGATTTTGCGGGCATTCTTCCATCACGTGCCCATCACCGCAAGTCGCACATTTTGCGGTGTTTTGACTAATTGCGTTGATTTGCCCATTTTGCAGTGTTGGGCTGCTGATCAAAATTCCCTGAAATAAGTTCATCATTGCGGTCATCTGACTTTGTCGTGAAGAAATAGCACCATTACTTGCATCATTGTCTTTGAGTCTCAATCTCTCGTCACTCTCTCTCCAATCCTCGTGGTTCTTAGAGATGCGATCCAAGACATTCTTCGCCTCGTCATACGTCTTATCAAGCAGACCACCAGCGGCTGCCGCATTGGCAATGGTCTGCGAAGTGGGATTCAAACCATGATAAAAGATTTACATCTGAAGGCAATCTAGCAAACCATTGTATGAAAAATCCCTGACCAACCTCTTAAACCTCGCCCAGGAATCGTTGAGCGATTCATCCATGCCTTGTTTAAAATTTGTGATGTGTTTCCTTTCTGGTGTTCTCAGTAGGTGGAAAATATTTCTTCGTAAACTTCTCCACGACATGTTCCCATGAAGTGATCTTTCCCGGCTCAAGGGAATACGCTCATTTCCTTGTCTGATCACAAAGAGAAAATAGGAATAAAGTTAGTCGAACTTCTTCGACAGAGATGTTCGGGAACACAAAAGTATTGTAGATTTCGATAAAGCTACAGAGGTGGGCATGCGGGTCTATACCACGTCGGCCTCCGAATTGTCCTGCAGTCTGGATCATCTGCAGCATCACTAGTTTTATTTCGAATCTACTTCCATCGAGGGCAGGCCTCATTATTCCTGGAAAGAAATCATAGAGGTGTGGCGATGCATATTCCCTAATGGTTCTATTGCGATCGTTAACCAGCAAGATTGGATTCGCCATGACATTGTTTTCGTTTGGTGCTCCATTTCCAGGCCGCTCCGCCATCTTTTCTTATCTGATTGTAGTTGTTGTTGACGGTCTCTTAATCTCTGTCTAAACGTCTTCTCAATCTCTGGGTTGTAATTCGCTAGAGATTGAGAGTCTGCAAAGAAATCAGAAAAATTACCGTTAGCACACTATTTTACCGAAGTCCCCAGCAACGGTGCCAAAAACTTGGTGCGTTATGTTATGAAGTGAAATTATGAATGATATGCGATGGTGAAATTGCATTGAGCGCTCAAGTTTCCTCAGCGGAATCTAAGTGTAAACTCCACTGAGTTTCCTAGTAAGTCCAGAGTCGAACTCGGGGACTTGTGAAAACAGGTTGCGGTGATAATTTATAGAAAACTTTGCAGTGGCCGGTAACTCAATTAATTGTTGGTTTGTTGTTAATTGCGTTAATGAAAAATAAAAAAATGCGGCAGATTTGAGAAAAATCAGTTATGTGATAGATGCACTGAGTATGTGGATGAACGGGTTGAGAAGATCTTTAGCAAGCGTTACTTGGGAATGCGTCAAACTATGTAGTCATGCTACAACCATGCATAGCAAGTCATTTTCCAATGCAAATGCGATGCTCATAAGTCTAAGACGCATGTGTTGAATGCAAAAGTGTCTACAGAGCTTATTCCTAAGTCTCTACTCTTTTTCTATGTGATGATGCAAAATGCATAAAGGCAAGGTGACTGCATACAATCATATCCTTTCTCTAGGATGCATGCGACGCGTTAATAGCAAATAGCGCTTATTCCTAAGCTTCTATCTCTTGATTATGCATTCTAATCTGACTCTCCCAAGCCTAGATTCTGATCTGACCTTCCCAAGCCGAGATCCTGTCCATAGACTACCCTCCCAAGTATCTCTAATGGATGAATGAAGCATACATAATACAAGATAATCGCATAGAATGAAGATTCCCAGTTATGCTAGCTAAACCCATTCAACAGATTTAGCTACTCATGCGTAAATAACAAAGAGTGAACAGATATAGAGAAGTAAATTCCATTTTTATAAATGAGTTTGAGTACAAAATAACAATGGAAGTTAAAGGTAGAGAGCTTGGTAGCAATTCCTTGCTGATCGAGGCTTTTACACTGTCAATCTCTATTTGGTTCCAAAGATATTCGTGCTTCTGTAGGCATCGACCCTTTCTCTGTCCTTGAAGCTTTCGACGCTCTCCCAAGCTTACTGGATCTATCGACATAACCTTCTTCTCTCGCGTCTTCCTTAAAATGAAAGAAAAGAACAAGGCTAAACTATGAACAGAACGGTGAACTCGTAAAATAGCTTATGCGATGAACATATGCGACCGCAATATTCTGAATTTGATGCTTTTTGGACGCAATTTAACATGTTTCATCAACGCAAGGCAGCATTGTTTAAGAACTTAGCACTATAATAACGTGCATTTCTGTCCGTTATCACGCATGCATCATGAAATATAAGAGTTATATTTATGCATGCACTAAGCATATTCATGCATCAACTTTATATTATAAGCGTTATAGTATAAGGGTGAATGGAATCATGTTTGCTTGGTTATATAAGTGTTATATAAAAGTAGCAATGAATGAACAATGCATGGAGCATGACACTTAGGCTAATTTGTAAGCATTATGAATGTCTTATATGTGTCTATTTCGCGTTATGGATGGTTTTAGTTGTTTCTGTTATAAGCGTTATAATATAAATTAGAACTAAAATCGATAAGAAATAGTTGCATGCGGACTTAGGCGAACTCATGTTTTAAACGGGTCATAAAATTGGATTGAGATAGACCTAAGTTCAAGGTTCTAATGGGATTAGCAACCTAAGTTTAATCTTTTAAATCGGTTTAATAGTATTAAATTGATTGGCATAAAAGATTAAAATTGTACTAAATCTATCTATAAAGGAACTTTTGTCTAAGGTGGGTTCTGTCTAGGTTGGAGTACTTAAGCTGACGGAAACTGAATACCCCTACCTGGGAACCTACCTGGAAAGGTGAATTAGATAGGTTTTCTGCAAGAATGCGACGATTGGTCAAAGACACCGTTAAAGAGTTTAATGGATGATGATCAAAAGTTGTTTCAACTTTCCAAGGTAAATGTTACTCTTGGGAAAACCTAAAAAGTCACTTAGTTAAAATTCTTAACCGTGTTTTTTCTAAGTAAACTAACCCAATGTTATAAAATACTTAGTGAGAGGAAAAGATATATATGATATGTCAATGATTTCACTCATGTTTCTCCCTAAATGTTTACGCCGTGAGATTCATGTTTGGCCTGGTGGTGCCCTGAGAGCATCCCCCTTTGGATGGTGTTTGCATGAGTCAATATCAAGGTGGATAGAGAGATTATTTATAGTAAGTGGGTGAATGGTGTGTGTCACGTCCTGCGGTCTTCTTCATTGGTTTGCACTGTGAGATCATTCTTGCATTCCCTCGTGGCACCCTGGGAGCATCCCCCTTCGGATAGGTTTTGTGCAGTTGGCCAATATCAATGTGAACTCCAAAAATGGATAGGGTCGCTTTAGTTTTTGCCCCAATTGAATTTTTTCCCTTCAGATTGGCTGCCTGAGGCGAAACTCTAGGGCCTAAAATGACAGGTCACACTTACCGAAAATTGTTAAGTAAGTTAATGATTTCTTGACCAAATCAACGATGGCTAGTCATTATAAGAGCAAGAGTTGTTATGGTATTATAGCTGGTTGAGAATGTCTCAATTCAGAGGAGGGATAAATTGGCCACCCTTCGGCAGCTTTTGTCCTAAACCTTTGAAGTGTCGTTGCGAAACTAAATGTCACACGGGGTTCATGTTAGTTTTGCTAAATTGTATTGGATGTTGTATATTTTTCAACGAATATTTTCTTAAAATGCAAACCTCCATCTTGAATGAATCTGTTCTCAACCCTACCTACATATACGGTAAATAGTCAAGACGATTACTCATTATAACTGCTTATTTCCCTATGTGCATATAGATCCCCCTCTTATGGGCTCAGAAGTTAGGCCCTTCGTCCCTCTAACCATCCATGCAAGGTTCCTTCTACAGGCTCAGGAACTAGGCCTCTCAGTCCCCTGACCATCCCATGAGACTTCATCTCGGGCTCAAGAGTTAGGTCCATTAACCCCTAGACCATCCCCACCACATGTTCTCCTTGTGGTACTAACCATTCATTCATAACAATAGCATATAATTTAAAATATGCTAAAAGACTTAAATAAGAAATCACTCACTGTGATTTGTTGGAACTGTTCTCTCTCCAAAAGTTCACCTGGCTTCCTCTGGCTTCCTTCTAAACCCTATTTCAGATTCATTTTAAAGCTCTAATTTCTCATTATTTCACACTTATTTCGAGACACTTTCTTCTACAAATATGTTTAGAAATGTCTTAACTTACTCACCTTAAAATTTGATCTTCAAACTCCAACGCAAGAGTTCTGAGTCTCAAGATTTCTCCTCCTAGCTCGGCTGTCCCTTATTCTATGACCACCTCTCGATTTCCTTCAATTTTGACAGCCTTTCACTTACAATTTTCTAGCAGCCCTCATACAGAAACTACATTCAATTTAAGAGATTTTGGCTCAAAAATCACCTGATTTTCATGAGTAGTTTGAGAGAACTCCTCGTTTGAACTTGGTATTGCCCGTACAGCATGAACCACACTTGTGCCTTTTGCCTTGATCAACGCAAATCAGCACAACCTCCTTCCTGATTAATGCAAGGCTTCTTCTGACTTTCTCTCAAACTCTCTTTCTAATGTCTTTTGAAGTGAATGTGTGTTGTGAGCCGAAGGGAAAACCTTAGGTGTTATTTATAGGCATTCAAACTTTTCCTAGCTTTGACACCTCCTTCTTGTTTGCATGCCCAAGTGTCTTCTACTTATGCTGCCAATGCCAATCCTTACCACATCAAGTTTGAAGTGTCTGTACCACCTTCATCCAACGCAAATCCTTCAGCTTACATGTCTTCTCATGCACCCACCTCAATTTGCTTGAACTCTAAGACATCCCTTTGTAGCCACATGTCCGGATGAGTTTAGCAGCTCCACCTTGCTCTCCAAGTTTTCCTTATCATCGCATAATTCCTTTATGGTCGCATATATTCTTGAACATATATCTCGGCTAACACATTACCTCTCATGCGTCACACTAACCTCAATACCATCACATACCCTTGGCCACATATCCTCCCATACAGCTTACCTTTGGTGCATGCGTCCATCAAGATCAACGCATCTCCTTTATCGCATGCCACACATACCAACCTTGACCTATGCACCCATGATACTCTTCTTTGTTGAAGTTTCAGCAAGAAATGGAAGCAACAAGGATTAATAAGCACTCTAATTCATTAATTTTGGCAGTAACTAAAGCAAGCTTACACAGTAACAAGTGGGTTTCAAGTCATACCTTTGTAGAACTTCTTCAAATCTCGATTCTCAGCTACAAACTGCTCCAAATATTATCGTAGACCACCTTAACATCTTTCCCACTATTCTCTTGGAGCTTTAGATTAGGTTGTGGGACTCAAAATAAGCTTAAATGAAGGGAACTTGGAGAAGAACTCACAGCAGCAACCCACTTGAAGAACACCTTCTTCAACACGAATTTTTCAGCAAAAATTCTATAGATTGCATGTCTCAATTCCACTTCAATCTTTTCAATATATTGCAGACTATCATGTAAAGAAGATGGTTGCATAAGATGCAGCACACGCTTGAAGTTATTGAAGCCAAAGTGAAGTGGGTTTTGTGTGAGCTACTTTGAAGGTGTAATGGAAAAAAACCAAAATCCTATTTTTGTGTTTTTCAAAATTTTTCATTTTTCCAAAATGATTTCAAAAATCAATTTGATTTCTAAAATTGAAAATTTTATTAATTTTATAAAATTAATCAATAATTATTTAAACAGTTTAAATAATTCTAATTAATTTAATATCAAATATTAAATTAATTTTACACAAATCTACCTTCATATCATATTTAAATATTAATTCTCCAATTTTATTTAATTCTTAAAATTAAACGGGTAATTATATCTCATATAATTACTAATTCCTTTAATTCTAATTTGAACGTTTCAAATTAACTTATCACGCTACTCTAAAGTTAATCCATTTACAAGCTAGTAGAGGGATCTTGCAGACCTACAGATCATGGGCTCCAACGATCCGACATGAATTGGCTAAACTCATTACACCGAATTAACCCTCATTCGTTAACTAATGGGTCACTCCACTAAAGCTCATAATTGAACTCCCCTCACTGTAGATATATTATGTCCACTTGATATAACCATGATTAGTAAGTTAACCCTTTACAGGTTGTTCGTAATAATGGCTAGGTCAAATGTCTGTTTTACCCCCGAGATCACCTCTTGTTCCTTAAGTCTCACTGATCTTCTTATGAACAATTGATTTGTGATCCAATCAACAAACCAAGTCCCTCTCGGCCCAATGAAAGGGTGGGGCCTTTTGTTCAAGACCCGAAGTCAGCACTTAAGGGAACAACTTCTCTACTATCCCTAAAAGCGGGTAGAAGTGAATTTCTTCTTGCACCCTATGTCCCCAGTTATCTACCTAGTCTTACCCCTGAAATGGGAGTTTATTGAGTTGTCATTGTTGAGCCAACCCTCACCTATGAAAATCTAAGGATAATCTCAAATAAACAGGAGTTCACAGTTAGCTCAAGATTAAGGTCAGTTACCTAGGTCATCGCTTTGAAATAGTCAATCTTAAACAGTAAACAACATTATAAGTAAGAGTGATTGATTTCATGGTACGATCTTGTACAAACTCATTTTCACAGGATGTCCCCACTCCTCATGTCATAACATTTACAGATTAGGATCACTTCGTTTGTAGCACTTTACAACTTTTTGTAACAACTACAGAGTAGGCCGCATCCAATAGTGTTACCAGAATAAGGCACCCAACCTTATTTATTTACTATACATCATTTTGACTATTTATTCGAACTTGATCCACTTTTATGTCTCCACATAAAGTTCAAGTACTCATGTAATAGTCATGGGTTTTTTAGGTTTATTAGATTTCTAATAAGCAATACATATATTCAATAACAACTTATTGAATTTTCAGAATAAGTTTTATTCTTTACAAATCACGAGTTTTAGGACATAAAACCCAACAAACTCTTACTTGGACTAAAACTCCAGTGGTAACTTATATGTTAAAATATATAAGACTGAGTTTCTGAATTTTATAGAGAAATACAATAAACGAGGGCATCTTATACCCATGGTTTACCATTCGGTATCCCATACCTGATATTTTTTCCACTTGCCCTAGGTTATTAATTTGGTATTCCTAGTCTTACTAGGTGATTCTCAAATAGTTTAGCCAAGAGAATCATTGTAAACATGTTAATGTACAATAGACTTTTTATTAAATTATATGGGGAATGCATTTTATTTTCAATAATGACCAGGAAGTCATACTTTCCTCCCACTACATTAAGGTACTTTCAACTCCTTGAGTAAGATGCATATGACCTGTCTTAATACCTCTTGTAATAGATTTAGAAATCTTTAAACATTCTATACTTTGATCTAATTGATTTCTTGTCGTTTTAAATATCAGAATATTTGCAAATGACTTTTAACTAGTTTGATTCTTAACAGAAGTTATGAGATAAAACAAACATAATTTTCGAAAATGAACATTTCCTTTACAACAAAAATATATACATTTTCTTCTTCACAAGATAACAAAAGCAAGTAAGATTATCATCAAACAGCAACATCTTCCACTGATTAAGCTGAGCAAGCGGTCCTTAGGAACTAGTTTGCTTGTTTTGCTTTCTATGCTCCCTTTTCAGCAAGGTACTGAGGGCAATTTCTCTTCCAGTGCCCTTCTTCGTTGCAATAGAAACACTTTCCTTTGTCTGCAGTGTTGTTCTTGCCTTTCTTTCCAGTAGGTTTCTTCTTCTCTTTCCCTTGCTCTTCTTCGAATGAATACTCTTACTCTCTGAAGAGGAAAAAAAAGCAGGCTTTTTGGACGAAGTTCCTCTCTTCTCAGCTGTAGTAACGTTTACTTCTTATTCCAGACCTTTAGTCAACATAATCTGGGAAACCTGTAGCTCATTCAGCAAAGTAGTCAAATTGTATTCAATTTTTTTCATGAGTGCATTCGTGCAGAACTGCAGAAAAATCTTCGAAAGAGATTCTAGAATACCGACTTGACTTCTCTCATCAACAACAGCGCCATTTACTTCCGCTACATTAAAGTGGACCATCATATCCAGGACATGTTCATGAATAGAGGCCCCCTCTTTCATGCGGTAGTTGTAAACGTACTTGATAGCATCATGCCTTAGGGAGAAGGACAGTTGCCTAAACATCCCTCGTAGAGATTCCATAATCTCTAATACAGTATCTATATCCTCATGTTTCTTCGCCAAAACATCAGATATGTTGGCGAGGATATAAGCATGGGCTTTATCATTCGCCCTGATCCATCTATCATACGCATCCCAAACATTTCAGTTTGTGTTAGAGCTCGGAACAGGAGGACAATCTTCTGTTAAGACGAACCATATATCGTCTGTCACAAGTATAGTATTCAAATTTGATTTTCAGGTTGCATAATTATCACCGATCAATTTATCAAACGCCAACAATTGTACAAGTGAACTTGTCATTATGAAATTATAAACAAAATCTATAAGTGAATTGCTTTTAAATCCAATCAAGTTTTGGAAAAATAATAATATACCCAAGATTTATTCTTTTGCAATGATACTATAGCAAGACTTGACTAAATACTATCTCCAGAACAACTCATATTTCGATAGTCATTTAGCTACCACTTTTGGTCAGCAATTACTAACACTTTAATAATTCTGTAAGTGTAACCCTCCATTTTCAGACAATAGAGGTCGGCCCCAACTATGCTATCGAAATGGAGAGTAGATAACGGGCAGAAATGCACGTTATCATGGTGCTAAGTTTGTAAACAATGTTGGATTGTGTTGATGAAATATGTTAAATTGCGTCCATTAAGCATAAATTCTATAATATTGCAATCGCATGCGTTCAGCACATTAGAACAGTTGATCTTTGTATTTTTGTGCAAAATATGCGTTAACGCAATGAAAGATTGCGATCATAGGAAATCATCGATCGAGCGCAACTTCACCGTAAGGCTTTGCGTTGATCATGCTCGCAAACATTCGTCCAAGAAGGATCGTCGCAACTTGGTCAGTGCAACATGGTGGGCACATCTGGGTGAAAGATAAGTAAGAGCGATGGGACAGAAAGCTGATGACAGTCGAATCCAAATTAATTTGACAGTCGACAACGGTCATAAAGTACATTCAGCTTTATCGATGACAATTATGCGACGCATCAATCAAGAATTAAAGTTGTCTCATCTGTACAATCAGGAGAGAGAAGTCGCCTTTCACCATGGATGCTCTATAAATATCAAGTGCATTCTTCAGAAAAAAGGTTCATAAAGTACATTCAGTTCCACAAGTCGCACGTCTGTGTTCTTAGTTTTCTTTCATTTTAAGGCGAACGCGAGGGAAGAAGTTGTGCCAGTAGATTGTTCCGATAAGCTTGGGAGAGCGCCGGAAGCTCCAAGGACAGAGAGAGGGTCGACGCCTGCGAAAGCGGGAACATCTTTAGATCAGAATAGAGATTTCAATGTAAAAAGCCTCGGTCAGTAAGGAATTACTACCAGGCTCTCTACCTTTACTTTCCATTGCCATTTTGTACTCAACTCATTTATAAGAATGGAATTTCTTTCTCTATATTTGTTCACTCTCTGTTATTCACACATGAGTAGCTAAATCAGTTGAATGGGTTGATAAGTATTTAGCTAGCACAACTAAAGAATCTTCATTCTTTGCGATTATCTTGTTTATGTATGCTTCATTCGTTCATTAGAGATATCCGGGAGGGTAGTCTAAGGATAAGATCTAGACTTAGGAAGGTCAGGTTAGAATCTAGACTCAGAAGAGCCAGATTAGAACGCATAAATGAGAGATAGGCGCTTAGAAATGAGCACTATTTGTTATCAATGCATCGTATGCATCCTAGAGATAGGATATGATTGTAGGCGGTCACCTTGCTTTGATGAATTTTGCATCATTGCATGAGGGTAGTCTAAGGACAGGATCTAGAATTGGGAAGGTCAGGTTAGAATCTAGACTCGGAAGAGCCAGATTAGAATGCATAAATGAGAGATAGGCGCTTAGGAATGAGTATTATTTTTTATCAATGCATCGCATGCATCCTAGAGATAGGATATGATTGTATGCGGTCACCTTGCTTTCATGTATTTTGCATCATCGCATAGGACAAGAGTAAAGACTTAGGGATAAGCTCTATGGACCTTTTGAATTCAACACATGCGTCCTGGATTTAGGAGCATCGCATTTACATTGGAAAATGACTTCTGTGCATGGTTGTAGCATGACCGCATAGTCTGACGCATTCTCAAGTAACGCTAGCTAAAGATCTTCTCAACCCGTTCATCGCATACTCATTGCATCTATCAACTCAACTGTCTTTTCTCAAATTCGCCACCTTTATTTATTTCTTTTTCATCAATGCAAACAAAAAATCCAACACTTATTTATTTACTTAGTTATCGCAAAGTTTTCATCAAAATTACCAATGCAATCTATTTTCACAAGTCCCTGTGTTCAACCCTGGACTTATCAGGAAACTCAGAGGAATTTACACTTGAATTTCGCTAGGGAAACTTGAGTGCACAACGCAATTCCATCAACGTATATCATCCATATTTCCACTTCATAAATACGAGCATCATGTTTTTTGGCACCGTTGCTGGGGACTTCGACAAAATAGTTTGTTAACGGTAATTTTTTTATTTCTTTGCAGAACTTTCAATCTCTGGCGAATTATGCTCCAGAGATTGAGAGGACTTTTAGACGAAGATTGAGAGACCGCCCACAACAACCACAATCAGACAAAGAAGAGATGGTGGAGCAGTCTGGAAATGGAGCACCAAATGATAATAATGTCATGGCAAATCCGATTTTGTTGGTAAACGATCGCAATAGGCCCATCAGGGACTATGCATCGCCAAACCTCTATGATTTCTCTCCGGAAATCATAAGGCCTGCAGATGATCCAGACTGCAGGTCAATTCGAAGGAAGGCGTGGCAAAGACCCGCACGCTCACCTTCAAAGTTTTATTGAAATCTGCAATACTTTTGTGTTCCCGATCATCTCTACTAAAGAAGTTCGACTAATGTTGTTTCCATTTTCTCTCTGTGATCAGGCTAGGAAATGAGCATATTCTCTCGAACCGAGAGAGATCACTTCTTGGGAGCAAGTAGTGGAGAAATTTATGAAGAAGTATTATCCACCTACCGAGAACGCAAGACGAAGGAAACTGATTACAAATTTTGAACAAGATATGGATGAATCGCTCAGCGATGCTTGGGCGAGGTTTAAAAGGTTGGTTCAGGATTGTCCGCATAATGGGTTACCAGACTACCTTCAAATGGAGATTTTCTATCCATGTTTGAATCCCACTTCGCAGATCACTGCCAACGCGACAGCTGCTGGTCGTCTGCTCGAAAAAACTTATGATGAAGCGAAGAATATCCTGGATCGCATTTCCAAGAACCATGAAGACTGAAAAGAGAGTGACCAGAGATTGAGACTTAAAGACTCTGATGCAAACAACGGTGCAATTGTTTCATTACAAAACCACTTCCCCTTATTCACCGAAATCTAGATTTATGCTAAAAATACTTTCCGAATGGAGGTCACTTCCAGGGTGACACGAAGTACCGCTTAAATCTGGATTGTGAACTCTTAGGGACGTGAGAGCTAAAAATAATGTATCATATATGTTATTAATCTCCCACTAAAGTGTTTTAATAACTTTATCATATAGAAGTTAACTCCCACTGAAGTGTTCTATTAATTGGGTAAATTTATACTTGGGTTCTTTTCGGCTAATAAAAACAACCCTAAGTCTAAGTGGTTTATCCAATTATAACACTTATAAATGGATTTACACCTATAATGTCTAGGTGAAGAACTGTTTTATTACCTCACATCGCTCACGTATGCTCATAAAACCAATTAACAACACTCAATAATTCGGCCATAATCCCTAAGTAGGAGGTGTTCCATAGACCGTCAACTTAAGTACCCCCTGCCTTAGACAGGATTATATACCGATTGAGTTTGTAACCCAAGTTTTACTAGTTTAAAGATCTATTTTAACTATTAAAACGAGTGGTTAACCGACGTGAGCATGCAATTGTTCTTTGTTATGGATTTTAAATGTCTAACCCAATTTTATAACAGCTTACAAAATTTTAGACATGCTAAACATCCACAACATATATCAAAGGCATTCAATATTTAATATAACAATTATATTAAATACAAGAAACTGTAACATGCATACTATATATTATAACATTTTATAACATACTTCAATGCATGTAACATGCTTCCTATGATGGGATTTTAAATCTACATGGCATACTGTATGCACATACAAGATTTGTTTAATTATAACATACATCAAATGCATAAATAATTAAACACAAACTGGTATGATTTTAGTTTTGGCATAAACAAGCAAAAAAAAGCCTAATTATTACAAAACAACTTCAAAACCGCTTCCGAACCACTTAAACCACTTCAAACCAAACCCAAACTGCTTGAACCGGACCAGAAAAGTCTAAACCGAACCAGCCAAAAACCTTTTGAGGCTGAATCGGACAGGACCTCAAGGAAACCGGTCGAACTGGCTGCTCTCACTCCATACTCAAAATCTCGCTAAGGCTCATCGTGTAGCATTGACGACTATCGTCTAGCGCAATCGTCTAGTGTTTGCCTGATCGTGTAGCACCATCACATTGCATCTTCCAACAATCGTGTATCACCATTTTCTAGCACTGGACAAAGCTACACGATCATGTAATGCTATCGTATAACACTCCAATGCATCATTTAGCACCCGTGCAAAGCTACACAATCGTGTAGTGTTATCGTATAACACTTCAACGCATCGTTCAATGCCTGCACAAAGCTACATGATCGTGTAGTACTATCGTATAACACTTCAATGCATCGTTCAGCGCCTGCACAAAGCTACACGATCATGTAGTTCCATGTATAGCACTTCAACACATCGTTCAGCGCCTACACAAAGCTACATGATCGTGTAGTGCCATTGTATAGAATTTCTACACATCGTTTAGCTCCTGTAGCTCCACGATCGTCTAGCGCACAACACTTCAACACCCAGCGCCCATAGCTACATGATCGTCTAGTGTTTATACACATCGTTTAGCGCCCAAAGGTATACGATTGTGTAGCACGCAACAGTTCAACGCCCAGATTTGAGTAGAGGCTGAAGAATTAGAATCTGCAGCTCGGCCTTCCTCACTTGTTTCTTCAATTACATCTTAATTTCAACTCTAATGACTCCAAATAAATTATAGACTCTTAAGAACACATATAAGCTCATTAATCAAGAGCCAATTATAAATTTAATTAAGAAATGAAAGAAAAATAAAATGCCAAAACTCAAGAAAACCATATCAGTGCATCATGTTCATATAACTCATGAAATACACCCACCACACCAAAATTAAATCAAATTGAGTGCTTAAATGATGCTCTGATACCAATTATTGGAGTGTATCAGCAAGCAGTGGAAGCAACAAGGATCAATAAGCACTCTAATTCATTAATTTTGGCAGTAACTAAAACATGCTTACACAGTAACAAGTGGGTTTCAAGTCACACCTTTGTAGAATTTCTTCAAATCTCGATTCTCAGTTGCAAACTTCTCCAAATCTTGTTGAAAACCACCTCAGGTCTTTCCCACTATTCTCTTGGAGCTTTAGATTGAGTTGTGGGACTCAAAATAAGCTTGAATGCAAGGAACTTGGAGAAGAACTCACAGCAACAACCCACTTGAAGAACACCTTCTTCAACACGAATTTTTCAGCAAAAATTCTATAGATTGCATGTCACGGTTCCACTTCAATCTTTTCAATATATTGCAGACTATCATGCAAAGAAGATGGTTGCATGAGATGCAGCTCACGCTTGGAGTTATTGAAGCCAAAGTGAAGTGGATTTTGTGTGAGCTACTTTGAAGGTGTAATGGAAAAAAAAAAAAACCAAAATCCCATTTTATTTTTTTTTTTTGTTTTTCAAACTTTTCAATTTTCCAAAATGATTTCAAAACTCAATTTGATTTCTAAAATTGAAAATGTTATTAATTTTACATAAATTAATTTTTCTAATAAAATTAATAAATAATTATTTAAAAATTTTAAATAATTCTAATTAATTTAATATCAAATATTAAATTAAGTTTACACAAACCCACCTTCATATCATATTTAAATATTAATTCTCCAATTTCGTTTAATTCTTAAAATTAAACGTGTAATTATATCTCATATAATTACTAATTTCTTTCATTCTAATTTGAACATTTCAAATTAACTTATCACGCTACTCTAAAGATAATCCATTTATGAGCTAGTAGTGGAACCTCGTAGACCTACAGATTATGGGCTCCAAGGATCCGAGATTAATTGACTAAACTCATTACACTGAATTAACCCCTATTTGTTAACTAATGGGTCACTCCACTAAAACCCATAGTTGAACTCCCCTCACTGTAGATATATTATGTTCATTCGATATAACCATGATTAGTAAGTTAACCCTTCACAGGTTGTTCGTAATAACAGTTGGGTCAAATGTCTGTTTTACCCCTCGAGATTACCTCTTGTTTTTTAAGTCTCACTGATCCTCTAATGAACAATTGATTTGTGATCTAATCAACAAATCAAGTCCCTCTCAGGCCAATGAGAGGGTGGGGCTTTTTGTTCAAGACCTGAAGTCAGCACTTAAAGGAACAACCTCTCTACTATCCCTAAAAGCGAGTAGGAGTGAATTCCTTCTTGCACCTTATGTCCTCAACTATCTACTCGGTCTTACACCTGAAATGGGAGTTTATTGAGTCAGTGCTGTTGAGCCAACCTTCACCTATGAAAATCTAAGGATAATCCCAAATAAACAGGAGTTCTTAGTTAGCTCAGGATTAAGGTCAAGTTACCTAGATCATCACTTTGAAATAGTTAGTCTTAAATAGTAAACAGCGTTATAAAATAAGAGTGACTGGTTTTGTGGTCCGATCTTATATAAACCCATTTGCACAGGACACCCCCACTCTTCATGTCATAACATGTACGGATTAAGATCACTTCGTTTGTAGCACCTTACAACTCTTTGTAACAACTACAGAGTAGGCCACATCCAATAGTGTTACTAGAATAAGGCACCCAACCTTATTCATATACTATAGATCATTTTGACTATTCACTCGAAACTGATCCACTTTTATATCTCCACACAAAGTTCAAGTACTCATGTAATAGTCATGGGTCTTTTAGGTTTATTGGATTTCTAATAAGAAATATATATATTCAATAACAACTTATAGAATTTTTAGAATAAGTTTTATTGTTTACAAACCACGAGTTTTAGGACATAAAACCCAACACTCTTATCCTTGAATGACCTTGGTGCATAATCAATCTTAATGCATAGTATATCATCACCGCATGGCCAAGCTTTATTAATGCATGACCAGGGCCCTTTAGCTCATAGCTAGTCTCGACCATTACACCTTTAGTCAACAACTCCATGTGCCCAACATGTTTCTCATGCCCTGCCTAGTCATATGCATCCAACTAGATTCTCAAGGCCAACGCTTAGTCCAAATGACTGCATTCTTCTTCCCATGCCTAGCCTTATGATTGGTGCATACTTCATAGACCATCGTATAGCACCTTCATCGCATGGTTCTTCAAGCCTTGGCATCGCATGAGCATCGCACTGGTTTGTCATGCTCATCGCATAGCTCCAGCGCGTATCGTCTTACTTCATCTGCAGCCCCAACACACACCGTATTCCCATCGTTGCATACCTCATCGCATGTTGCCTAGCTATATCGCATGCCCAACACCTTGCGTTCATCGTCTTATGCCCAGCCTTGTGCTCAACATGCAGCCCTGCATGTAGCTATGCTATTACCCTCGTGCAACACCCCAATGCCCAGCTCCCATGCTCACGTGCAACCGAGCACTTCTTCGTTCGCGTCTGGCCCATACTCGTTGCACGATGGCCCTTCCTTGCTGCATCATGACATGCAGTGTCATCTTAGGTCTTTTACTTAGAATTATGAAGGTTGTTAGGCAGAATATGCGTCGATCATGATAGGAATTCACAAGAATATGAGTCTGCGTCGATCAGCATGTCGAATCTCAACTAACCCGTTATTTTGCGTTAATTATGCGTTCAATGTTCTATTTTTGTAGCCAATGCAGGAAATGAACACAAATGCGAAAACCAGACCATCGCATAGACGACCGCATACGGAAAAACACTCCATCACAAGGCAAACGCATCAATCAACGCATAGATGTTGCAGTAATCAGCCGTATGCATCCATCGCATGGGAGTTGCGCTCGTCAAACGATTGCGGTCATCATGTAGTGTTGCGGTGTTAAGTAATATGGCTATTGAATAATTGCGGCTACGCGACAATGCATTCTAATGGGATCAACGCAAGGTAGGTGGAATGAATGAATCAACGTATCTACCTCGAGAAAATCCAAAGATGATGTTGACATTTCACCTACCACGCCATTAGTGGCAGAGGTTTAGAAAAGGACTAACGCACCGAATGTCAGACTTAAAGCAGTCCAATTAATGCTATCGGCGACCCAAGCTCTATAAATAGAGCCCGATGAGCTGAAATTCAATCATTCAGAGATTATTCCTCAATCGGGGATTTTCCCCGCGATCCAGACAAACGCGTGAGAAGATGGCTGAGCGATCTTCACCTCCTTCATCCATTCCGATTGACGACCAGAGCCTTCGATCAGAGCTAGATCTCAAAAGAGTCAGCTCCTCCGTCCATCCATGGCACCACCGGCAGCCTTGACGCGCATCCGCTGGAAGTAAAGTTTTGCTTCCAGCCAGTCATTTCTTTTTCCTTTCTTTTTCTATATTGTATTGTATGACATTTTGGAATTAAGAAATTAATACAATATATTTTTCAATGCATTTCTCTATTCCTTCGACTCCATCTTCATCTTCTTGCTTAGCATCTTTACTTTCATTGCAATACTTGGTGGGAATGCTTGGGTATTGCATACTTAGTCATGTGGATTAGGGATATGAAGCATGTAGCAACCCATCGAGAGGTGTGCATTGTGCGAGTATATGAGTAATCTTATTTGCTTAGTGTGAAGCTACTGTAATGCCTGTCTATGGGCTAACGCATCGCTTGTCTATGAGTGAAGTCAACAACAGTTAACTGCCCGAGAGGGTAAGTGGTTGGACGCATTAAGCAAGGTACCCATTGTTTACTAGGGATAGTAACAATCTTAGGTCAGCAAAGTTTATACGATTGTCTTGTATTATGTATGCTTCATTCGTCCATTAGGGATACTCGAGTGGGTAGTCTAAGGACAGGATCTAGGCTTGGGAAGGTCAAGTCAGAATCTAGGCTTGGGAGAGCCAGATTAAAACACATAATACAGGAGATAAGCGCTTAGGAATGAGCACTACTTGTTATTAATGCGCATGCATCCTAGAGAAAGGATACGATTGAATGCGGTCACCTTGCTTTCATGCATTCTGCATCATTGCATAGGACAAAAGTAGAGACTTAGGAACAAGCTCTATGGACACTTTGCGTTCAACACATGCGTCCTAGAATTAGGAGCACCGCATTTCCATTGGAAAATGACTTGTCGTGTATGGTTGTAGCATGATTGCATGGATTGCGTTGACTAGGGTTGCCCTTGCGATCATTCTTAAGTTTTGCAATGAAAACATCTCTGCATTTTATCTATTTCCCATACATTTATTTCATGTCAATATTTGTCGTATCTCTACCTTTCAGGCATATTCTCATTGCGTTGTCTGTTAGATAGGAGTAGAAGTAGGATTAACATAACAATATCCCCTCCATTCTTTTATTCAACCGCCACATGCACAATCATCGCAACTAGCTACAAGTCCCTATGTTCGACCTCGGATTACCTGAGAAACTTGCGTCCATGTTATACTTGGCGTGAACGCAAGAAAACTTGTGGCAGGATGCATGGTCATCGCATACATTTATTAACGCATATTCATTCCAATGCATGATCATCTACGCATGACTATCAATGCATATCTTAGGAACATGCATGGCATACCGCGTCCAAGGGAAGTTGGTTGTCGAGTAAAATTGACTTCCAATTTTCCATCATCAAGTTTTTGGCGCCGTTGTCGGGGACTTGGCAACTAAATGTTTGTTAAGTTTTGTGTCTCTGCGAGCAAACTTTTTATCTTGGGAGTATTGCAGCTTGTGCGACCAGGTTGCAAACAATATTGAAGTGTAAGCGATGCGCTGAAAGCCAATGTTGACCCCAAGGTAGAAGGACAATCAGTTGCAAAAGAGCTGAAGGCAGTTCTAAGCTCATGACGGCCGCATGCGCCCAACAATTTTTGGAAGTTCCAATGGTCAGGGAAACTTGACCCAAGCAGTCGAGAACCATCTCCTACATCTCAACTTTTCTCTTTCAAATTGTCACTTGTCTCCTTCTCCTCACCAGTGACCTTCACCCATCAATGGCTAAAGTGACGACACAAATCCTGTAGGGCGTTTCGATGGATCTCGTGTTCCAACAGGAAAGAAAATAATTGCAAATAGAATACCACGAAGGAGATGATTCGTTAACCATTATGGTAGCAAGGGTTGAAATCGATTCTGTCGACACAACAACAACTCACATTATCCAACTTTAGTGAGACTTTGCTCCTTATTCTGATGATATGTTGCACAATTTCTAACATAGCTATAGTACACGTCGGAGGCAAAAAAAAAAAAAAAAAGGCAGAACATTAGGTGCACAACTCACAACGCATAAAAACCTGAGGTGAACTCCTCCAACCAGTCAATACCCTCTGGGCAACTGATAGACGACTCCAAAAGTGTGATGAGTACCTCATTTCGCCTGGTATATATAGAAAAGGGGAAAAAATTATACATGAAATCCCGAGATATTGTCTAATTTGATAGAATTTGATCTAATTTAATTGGAAAAATATCGATTAAATTCAAATAGTCGTGAAATCTTTGCCCAAATAGCATCTCATCCAAGTCAAAATTGGACTAAAACCCAAATTTCAATTTTATTCTAAATCTAAGTTTAAACAAATTCTACCCAATATCAAAATTGCGGTGGAATTTAAAAGTTGTTTTGCTAAACTTTTGCTCTCCAAAATTTTTTCCATCTTCAAATTCATATTCCATTCAAATCGGAATTAAATTGAAATTTTATTTCAGATTTCAGTTTAAAATTTGATGAGGATTCAAATTCATATTTTATTCTAAATTCAAGCTAGCCAAATTGAATGGTGTGATAAATGTCATATTTATTTTAAATTAAAATTTGACCTTATTCTAAATTTTATCTTAAATTTCAATGGTTACAACTGAGATTAAATTGTGAATAAAATCTCAAATTAAAATTTGATCATATTCTAAAGTTTATCCTAAATTCTAGTTAAATTTAGGTACTAAATTCATAGTTTAACTGACACATCAATTGGGATTAAATTCAAGAATAAATATATTTGAATTACGGTTCCAACTTTATATTTTTTTGAGATTCATCCACAGCATAAATCTCGAAAATGAGAATAAGAAATTTTGGATCAATTGCATATTGCCACGTCATTTACCGAATTAATGACGAAATTTCAAATAATTGAATTTGGCCCAATTTGATATTATAGTTTGGGCTAAAGTCCAGTTGAGCCTAAAAGTTTAATTTGGTCGAAATGCCAAAGTAAGTCCAAGTTCAACCAATTGGGCCTACTGGCCAGACCCATGGACCAACCAAACGCAAGCCCACGGAGTCTACCTCATAACACTACAAATAGAGTTCTCTTCATTTGTGAGGATTGGCAATTCCAAGACTTCGACTTCAAGAACATCACATGCTCTGCTTCTATAAGTCAAACGTACGCATTCAACTGAGAGAAAATCAAATAATCAAATACTAGAGATTGAATCACATCACCATCAAATCAATATCAACCAAGTTCAACTCCACAAAATATATTTCTCCGAAAACTTCGTGTGAACAGAATTGAAATATCATTTTAATTTATTTATGTGTCCATTCAGACATAAATATTAAACCTACTCTGAACACAAATCTTCAATCGAGGTTAAAAATCTTTCAAATCTACCCGTTGTTAACTAATAACAAGAATTATTCACACTCCTAAATGTCCAAATTTAAAATTAGTCATTAGTTTAGAATTAACTTTGTTTTTTTATCCAAAAAAAAAAAGTCTCTATAAGCTTTATTTTATAAACGTAATTAGTAAAAGTATGTTGTTCGGAACGAAGATTAATTTTAAGATTAACCTTAAATATTGTTAACCTAACAACCTGTCAGTAGTAGAAGAAAAGGCGGCTTCATTAGTTAAATAACTTAAAATAATATAATTCAGAAAAAACACGGAACGTCCATTGGAAGAAAAAAAAAAAAAAGCCAATTATTTCGGGCTATAAAAATAGGGTCTGATTTGTTGGGGGGAAAATCTCCCCTCCCTATGGCATCTGAAATTACCATCCTCCAAATGGAATCACCGGGTAACGAAAGCGCCGGTTACCAACAAGACGGCAGCGTTTCAAGCCCGGGGGATGGGATTTTTTCAGGTGCGGAGACGATGTTGATGAAATTCCATGCAGGGTATTTCCGTATCGGAATGTCGGTTGGTTGTCAAACGTTGTTATGGAAAATCCTGGCCGGAGAAAACCATGATTTGTTTCATCCGACGGTTCTGATTGTTCTGTGGTCAATGGCTTTCTTTCTTCTCTTTTGCCTCTCTGTTTTTTACCTGTTGAGATGTTTCTTTCACTTCCGGTTGGTTCAGTGCGAATTTTTGCATCATGTTGGGGTTAATTACCTCTTTGCCCCTTGGATTTCTTGGTTCCTTTTGCTTCAATCCGCACCGTTTTTGCCACCCCGAGCTACTCTTTACAAGGTGTTTTTCTTATTATAGCTTCTAGTAAATTTAGTATTCAATTATACATTTCCAACTTTTCCAACGGTTAATCTGTCTAATTTAGTACTATTTTTATTTTTAATACTAAATTTTTTTTTACAGAGTCAACCCTAAATATAGCTTAACAACTAACACTTTTTCGATAAGCATTGTGATTTTTATTTAAAAGAATTAAGTTTATAAACAATATTTTCACTAATAAGTTAAATTTATTTGTTTTATTACTCGCTTTTCACTAATGGTTTCAAAAAAATCAAGAAGAATTTTGAAAACTAAGGTCCCGTTTTGTGACAATTTGATTTTTTGTTTTTAAGTTTTTTAAAATTAAGTCTATAAACATTTTTTCGCTTTCTAAATTTTTGTTTCCTTTTACCAATATTTTTAAAAACCAAACCAAAATTTGAAAATTAAAAATAGTAGTTTTTAAAAATTTGTTTTTGTTTTTTAAATTTGACTAAAAGAATTCAACTCTTTTACTTAATAAATATGAAAAGGATGGTAAGAAATTGATAAGAACTCGGCTTAATTTTCAAAATCAAATAGTTACTTAAGATAGTTTTTAAAAACTAAATTTGAAAACTAAAAAAAGTAGTTTTTAAAAAATTAGTTTTGGTTTTTGAAACATGGCTTAGAATTCAACTTGTTTATTTAAGATAGATCAAAACTATTTGTAAAAAATTAAGAGAAAATATGCTTAATTTTCATAAACGAAAAACTAAAAGTTACCAAAAATGGCCTAAAAAAAATTAAAATAATTATTTTTGTTTTTATATTTAGACTAAAAATTGACATGTTTCTTCACAAATAGAAAATTAAAAACAAAATTGTTCCCAAATAACACATCTGTTTATTATTATTATTTTTTTAAAAAAAAAATAAGTTGATAAATTCTACTTTCATCTCTAAATTTCTTTGTTATATTATCCTTTAAAAAAAAATGAAATAGAGCCTAAACCATCTATACTATACTGGAACAAAAGAAAAAGAAAAGATTTTGCTAAATTAAAAACACACCCACAAAACACCCATAAACTCTCTTTCTTTTAAAAATAATTCCATACTTTCAAAAGTTAATCGTTTCTAGATGTTTCAAAACTGTCTTTACAATAAAAATTCAATAGAATGTTGGACAAAAATTAAGAGTTAATGTGATAATGATTCGAAATATATAGCAATTAAGGCTCAAACACTACTACACCATATTCTTGGTTAATGGTCTTGGTCACCACCACACCTAAATTGAAATAACCATATTCATAAAGAATTTAATTGAAAAATTAAAGTGATAAATATTGCAACTTTCCAAAGAATTTGGAAAGAATTTGGATATTTTTTAAACAAAATATATACATTTTGTTTTGTCGATTTACCCCCCCCCCCCCCCCCCCAAAAAAAAAAAAAAACCTAATATAAATTTATAAAGTTTCAATATTATACCGATCTCTATCTATCTTTGTAAATATTCTAAAAAGAATAATTTTGTATTAATAAAATTGACAATTGAAATTGTAGCCAGGAGGTAGTGAGTGTATGATATTGTGATTTGTGAACAGGTATTGTGGTGGATATTTGCGATCCCAGTAGTGGTGCTGGACGTGAAAATATATGGGCAATGGTTCACAAAAGGAAGGAGGTTTTTATGCAGCGTTGCCAATCCCACCAGCCAACTCTCCGTCATCGGAAACTTGGTCGGGGCTCAGGCGGCGGGCCGGATGGGGTGGAAGGAGAGTGCATTGTGCTTCTTTTCTCTGGGGATCGTTCATTATTTGGTGCTGTTTGTGACGCTTTATCAGCGCTTCTCCGGGGTCGATCGCCTGCCGTCCATGCTCCGCCCTGTGTTCTTTCTTTACATAGCAGCCCCAAGTTTCGCGAGCTTGGCCTGGGAATCCATTTCTGGTGCCTTTGATACACCTTCCAAGATGCTCTTTTTTCTCTCCCTTTTTCTGTTCACTGCCCTGGTAAGCTAAATTACATTGTTTTTACACATCATTATGGATTAAAATTTAACCACATTAGAAAAAATATTTTAATATCCTTCTTAAAAAGGTTAAAATTGAAGTGAGCAGTAAAAACTGGGTGCAATCGCGAATGCATGCAAGTATTCTTTGCCTTCATAACTCAAACACAATTCTTGTGTTTTATAGTTTCATAATCTTTAAATATCTTTCCATTATCAAAATTTTCAAATGTTGTACTTTTTTTATGTTTTATCAAAATTTTCAAAAGTTGTACTCTTTTTATGTTTTCTTCCTAATTTCTTAACGTGAATTTGAATTTTTGTACAAATTTTAAACATGAAAAACATCATCTTACATAATTCAGCCAATGTTGATAATAATTAAGTCATGTTTGGTAATAATTTGATTTTGATTTTTTTATTTTAAAAAATTAATTCTATTTCTTCAAAATTTCATTGAATGATTTTCACTTGTAAAAACAGATGATTTTTTAACTAAATTTCAAAAAGAAAAAAAAAATCAAAACTGTTTTTTTTTTTTTTGCAAATATTTTTGTTTGGTTTTTTAAATTATTAATAGGAAGTAAATTTAGAGGTGAAAACAATATTTATGGATTATGGGTTAATTTTCAAAAACTAAAAACTAAAAATTAAATAGTTATTATACAGGGCTTAGTTTTTTTTTATTTTTTAATTAAACATACTTTTTGAATTTAGCTGAGAATTAAAAATCATAACCAAACAAGCTTCCAAATAAAAAACCTTCATTCTTTTTAACGTCTCTTTTTGGGGTCAAATATGGTTTTGAAAGCTAAAGTTTCTTTTTTTTTTTTCAATGTTAAATTAGAAATGAACATAGGCATTCATTATATATCTAAATTAACAAATATGGTCATTAATTGTGGAGGGTGTGAAATATGAAATAGATTTGCAGGCCACTACTATTCAAGAGGTCAATGAAAAGATTCAATATAGCGTGGTGGGCATTCTCCTTCCCAATCTCTGCCCTTGCTCTTGCCTCCATTGAATATCACCACCAAGTTAAAGCTCTCCCAGCCAAAGTTCTAATGCTACTTCTTCTTACCATCTCGGTGTTTGTCGTCATCTCTCTCATTGCCGCTACAGTTCTCAACTCTGGCTTGCTCTTGCCCGACGACGACCCTCTTTTCAATCCTTCCACTCAACGTAACTCAACTCTAGATGAATCTCATCGTCAAGAATCCTTAACGTAATCATGGACCCATTGAAGAAATTAAAGGTGACGCTCCTATTATCCTCGTTTCTTGTTTAGATTCGAATATAACTTAGGTAGAACTTTTAGATTGTCTCAATGTCACCAAAACGTTACATTTACAAGAAGTAAGTTATGTTAAATTATAGTTTTCATTTTCCATTATTTGGACATAGGTTTCAATCGGTCAACATTGTTTATATACATATTTTCAAAAAGGAACATGAAAAAAAAAAAAAAAAAAAAATCAGCCCTTTTTTGCTTGAACTTGAACCTTTAATGGTGTGTTCTTTGTAAAAAAGATAAGAGTCAATTGATCACATCTTTGTCCATCGCTCCTATTCATCTGCCATCTGGGAGATATTACAAGTTCATTCTATCATTTCATCTTCATTGAATGAATATATTGGTCTTTTATCTGTCGTTATGAGAAAGAAAAATGAAAAATCATGAGATCTTAGAACAAACATTATGGGATCAGCTATTTTGTGACTATCTGGCTGGAGCGTAATAGTAGAATTTTCAAAGAGGCAGCCAATGATCATTTGTTCTTTGGGAGGACATCACCACCGTCGACGCTAATTGGTGTACCAAATCTGAACTCTTCTGTAATTACAGTACATCCTCGATTACACTTAATTATAGAAGGCTTTCCTCTGGCTCTCCATTGTTGTCCTACATATCTTTTTTGTTTATTAAAGAAGCATTTTGTATGTTTCATTTTCAGGAAAAGAAAAGGTTAAACCTGAAAAAATCACACAAGGTGGTTTATCAGCTAATTTTAGTCTTGATGTAGTCATATTTGCCAACTTCTCTTAGAGAAAAATATAATATGTATTTTTTTAAAAGAAAAATGTTATTTGACAAACTATAATATTGTGAACTAACACATTAAATAAAATATACTTACCATGAGTATATAGTTCAACTATTATTAACCTAGAAATAAAATGTTCAATTCTCCCCTTTTACATATTGTAAAAAGATAGAAAATATGGATTTCTAGACGAAATTAAAACCGAAAATAAAATGTCAAAATGTGAAATTAAAAAATTTGTCTCATAAACTTTGAACTATCTATTTAATCTCTAAAATTTTAAGATTACAAATTTAGTTCCTGATTTTTTAATATTTTTAAAATTTATAAATCAACCAAACATAAAATTAAAAGCTTAAAGTTCTAGACATAAAATTTTAAAGTTCTAGACATAAAATTTTAAGTTATATACTTTTTTAACAAAAAACTAAAGGGAGAATTTCATTTTTCTTTTTTTCTAAAAAATCATTCATCTATTAGATGTAATTTTAAATCCTCAAATTTAAATTATATCTAATAGATTAATGATTTCTTTTTTAAAAAAACGAATTTGTTATTAATCAAAATTGTAAAGTTAAGAACCAAATAGACACAAATTTCGAAGTTATAAAAACTAATGTGAAGTTAGGCAAAAAGTTGAATAGTTCTAACCTCTGAGCTACCTATTAAAAAATATATATATAAAAAGATGGTCAAATAACAAATTCTGATTCAACTATTGAATTGATTGCATCTATCTGAAAGAAACGAACCCAAGTATTTTTCAATAAAAAATTATAAAATTTAAAATCATAGAAAAAAATATATAATTTAACCTCTAAAAATATGGGAAAGTGTAAATATTCAGACCCTGCCCTGAACTTAAGGGCCGCCACCCTGTTTCATAATGCATGCAAGACTTGAATATTGGAGAGAAACGATAATGTATTGGGCTGTTTGGATCGGATAAATGACAGCAGAAACAATGACCATCGTTCAAAGAACCACACACAGGAGTAGGTGCTTAACATTTGTTAGTTTCTTGTCTGTCAACCAGAATCCATGTTTTAAATTAGGATGAGGGTTTTGGCTAACTTTCTGTTCCTTGAATGTCACATCCGCGAGATTTGGACATTAGTTTGTCTTCTCATACAAGAAATTAAATGATAAAAATACACACACAAGCTTTTGTCTTATGGTTTTCTCTTGGGAAAGTCAAATAAAGGAAGATTAAGGAAAAAACAAAAGTATTGAAAAGTGAGATGGTTCAGGTTTGGGGTTGCTTGAGCCGCCATGGGACAGGTTTTATGAGTTCTTAATTTCTGGTGATGCGTGGAATTTAAGAAGGGATGTGCTACAATCTTGGGGATTCGATCGGGAGTCTTTTAGATTAGACGTGATTGACGTACGTTTTTTTTTCCTTATAAAAAATGAGGTCAAAATATCAATTTCTTCGATGTATTTTGAGATGGGTTTGGTTGGATTTCTTCCCTTTTAATTTATCTTAAATTTAGTCAATAAATATGGTTCATTTTTTTCAAAAAAAGATAAAATATTTAATATATAGTTAGTTATACTTATCTTAGTGTATTTCATTCTATTGCCGAATTATAATTTTGATATATAATAAACTTTTCTTATTTTTTTTAAAAAATATTTAGGTCCGATAAATAAAGAATTAAGTAGAAAACAAAAATGAATTATTTTCTTCACTATATTTCAAAACATGTTTTGTTTCAATATAGAAACTTAAATTTTGAATTTAATATTTGAAGTTTTTGTTTGATTGTGAATTTGAACATGCAAGAGAAGAGTATTTTGTGTTTGGTAAAATTCATTATTTTAGATTAAAAAAACTATTTTAATATAGCATTTTATTATTATAACAAATTCATGATTTTTTTTAAATAATGTTATTTTAATATATATTAACAAAAATAGGGTAGGATTGAAAGTATTGACGAAAATAGGTTTTTAAATCGTGTACCCGATACACGATTACGTCTTAATCGTGTACCCGGTACACGAGTGCCTATTGATCTGGCACGCGCAGTCTGTCGTGGCAGTCATGCAGCATTGACTAAGGTAATCGTGTACTCGGTAGATACACGATTATCTTAAGTCATGTACCGGGTACACGACTTCTTTCTCCATTAAACCGCCGCAACCCTTCTTCTTCCTCATCTGAAAGTCTTCTGCCTCTTTGCTTCCGTCTTCTCTGTCCACTCTTTGCTTCTGTCTTCTCCGTCCAAAATCGTCCGAAAACCTCATCTGTTTGCTTCCGTCTTGTGCGTCCAAACATATCATTTTGCCTTCATTTAACCGTCCGTCCAAAATTTTCCGAAAGCTTCTGCCTCTCTTTGACTGTGGTAAAAAAATTTCGCTATGTTGTTTTCCAATATATAATCTTTATATATATATCATTTTGTTTGCATTCGGATTGAACTTAATGTATAGTTTATAGATCCATGATTTATTTGGTGGGTTGAATCTACAAATATATGTATATGTTTGTCTATTTGTTGGGTTGATTTTGTCTAATGTAGTTCATGAACTTAGAAATTAGATTTTGTTGGGTTATTTTTCTGGATGATTATGTTTGTCTATTTGTTGAGCTATTTTTTTATGATTAATTTGTTGGATGATTATATATTTGTTGGGTTGAATATAGAAATATATGTATATGTTTATAAAAATGAAGATTGGTTCATATATATATTATTTTGTTTGCATTTGGGTTGAATTAAATGTATTATTCATGGATATATTATTTTGTTTTTATTTGGGCTGATTTAAATGTATAGTTTATGAATCTTTAACATTTTTTTTTTTTTTGTCAACTATAACAGTTGAAAAAATCATAATAAATATGTTGATGCGTCACCCAAATAGATTGGAAAATTACAAATTCGGAAAGGAATATAGGTGTAGATAATTGTAGTTTAATACAGAAAGGAATGTTGTTTAATATTAAAGAAGATATACAACTTGCTGTAAAAAAAATATTGTGTGACAGAACACTACGAAATTATTGTAGTGGAATCAAATCAAGATCTTTGGTATGTCAGATATAAATCATAGAGTGATGGTTGTGCTTGGAGGTTACGGGCATGTCGGCATAAAACTCATGGGATATTCGAAATCACCAAACTTCAAGGGAAACACTCGGGTTTGTTTTTAGAATTGACACAAAGATCATTTACAATTTGATTCAAATTTTATGAGTATCGAAATCCAAAATTTGGTTAAAGTTGATTTTGGGGTACATGTGGCCCTATTCCAAGAAACAATTAAAAAAATAATATGGATATAATATTAGTTATAAATGGGTGTGGCAAACCAAGAGAAAAGCGTTGATTGCTGTGTTTGGTGATTGGGAGAAATCATATTTAGAGCTTCCGTATTGGTTGAATGCTCTTGTTCATTATAATCTAGGAACACGGACAGATTGGTTTTTTCTTCCCTCTAATGTGCCCGATAGAACTATTTTTTATCGAGTTTTTTGGTCCTTTGGTCCTACAAGAGAAGGGTTCAAACATTGTAGGCCATTAATCCAGATTGATGGACTCATTTCTACAAAAAGTATAAGGGGAAATTATTGACCCCCTTACCTATTGATGCAAACAGGCATATATTTTCTTGTTATTGTTGAAGATGGAAATTCGTCCAATTGGTCATGATTTTGTAGGCATTGCGTGAATATGTTAACCAAAGAGATGGTATTTGCTTGATTTCTGATAGACATAAGGGCATTCTTGCTGCAATTAATAATGAGAAAATTGGTTGGAGTGAACCTAGAGCGTACCATCGATATTGTCTTCACCATGTTGCTAGTAATTTCAATACGAAATATAAATCAAAGCAACTAAAAAAAATTTGGTGTTTAAGGCAGGAAATCAACACCAAAGGCGTAAGTTCATTCGGTGCATGAAAGAATTGAAACAATTGCACCCTGAATGCCGAATATTTTTCAAATATTGACTTGGAAAAATAGACCCAATCACATGACGGTGGATACTGCTATGGGTGGATGACAAGCAATGCAGCTGAATGCATGAATGGTGTTTTCAAAGGTGCTAGAATGTTACTAATTACTTCTTTAGTTAGGCTAACATTTTATTGCACAATATTGTATTTTGAACGTCAAAGACAAGAAATCAGTGAAACACTCAATCGTGGGGACATGTATACAGAATATGCCCTAAGCTAAGAAAACTTAAGATGTGGAAAAAATGAGCATCTGCGCATACGATGACATCTATTGAGAGGAAAAGTCAAACTTTTGAAGTACAAACTGGCATAAGTATGGTTTCTCTCTATAAAGGACAACACACCCAAGTTTTGAGCTTGAAAGAAGGAACATATTCTTGTAATAAGGGGCAGTCATTCAAGATTCCATGCTCTCATGTAATTACAGTTTGTAATTACATACGTATGACATATATACCACTTATTGATGAATGCTATAAATTTTCCAATTTCAAGTGATGTTATGAAGGTCGCTTCCATCCAATAGAACACCCAAATTATTGGCCAGAATTATCATTTACAGAAATTTGTCCAAATGCAGACTTACTAAGAGAACAGGGTCGGCCAAAAAGTACGCGCATTCATAATGAAATGAATTGGAGAGAGGCAAGCCAAAAAGTTGATGTATAATTTGCAAGAGAGAAGAACATAATAGACGTACTTGTCCACAACGTACATTAGGTGCTTCGTCTTCGGGTCATTAGGTATATCTTTTTTTTACTTGTATTTTTTATTAATTGTATATTTTATGTACTTATATTTTTCATGTAATTGTATCTTTTATGTACTTATATTTTTTATGTACTTATACTTTTTATGTAGTGAATTTATTTTTCATGTAATTGTATCTTTTTATGTATCTTTTATGTGATGGATTTTATTATGTAATGTAATTTGAACTTCTTAGGTAATGGAGTCTGGTCCTTCTAATCCTGTATAATTATATCAACAAAATACGCATCGTTCACGATCAGTATGAGATAGTTCTTCCACAGTAGTTTTGAGTTGTCAGAGAAAGGAGGCGTCTGCACAACATACTATCCCATTTGATCACCGCATTATTCCCTACGTTGAACAGGCAGTTTTTCTTAGGGTTACACAAATCGATTTTATCCAGCTTGATTGGCACCTTATTATTGCTCTAGTTGAGTGTTGGAGACCAAAAACCCACACATTTCACCTGTCCTATGGGGATTGTACAATCACACTGCAGGATGTTGCCATACAGGTTGGATTACGAGTGGACGGGCAACGATTGACAGGTTTACTACAATATGATTAGAAGAATGTTTGTGAAAAGCTCTTAGGCATTCTACTAGATAATCTGAAAGGATCAAGATTGAGTATCCACTAGTTGGCGTCCCAGTTTCCAGAATTACCTCCCAATGTCGATGACATCAGCGTACGTAGGTATGTACGAGTATACATCATGCAGCTTATTGGAGGATTTTTGTTCGCTGATAAGTCAAATACTCTAGTGCATCTCATGTTCCTCCTGCTACTGTCTGATTTTGAGTATGTTGGTACGTACTCGTGGGGTGGTGCATGTCTTACATGGTTGTATAGAGAACTTTTTCGGGCTACCAATGCACAAACGTTGGAAATAGCGGGGCCACTGGTACTACTACAGGTGTGGGCTTATGATAGATTTCCAATTATAGCACCACAAGTCCAGTTACAGGCCCCAGATCATCGTCCACTTAGTGTCAGATATTATTTCATTTATATATTTATTTTGTTATTATTTTATATAAGAATATAAATTAATTGTATTTTTTATAATTTTAGATGGAGTGGTGTATTAGCTGCCTCTGAATAGTCAGCAAATTCCTCGTGTATCGAAAAATATTTGACAAACTGATGCACAATCAGGTAACAAATGTATATATAAATGAATATTTAAAACATTTTGGATGTATATTTATCTTTTTTTTTTTTTTTTGTCAGATTATTTGGACACCATACACACAACAGATTTGGTCGTCCCTACCTAATTACTGTCGTGATGGTGAAGACATCTGGTTGACGTTAGCCCTCTTATATGCTTCCATATAGTAGAGTGGCATCATCCATATCGTGTTGAACAGTTTGATATGCGACAAACGATACCTTCGTTGTCCTATACACTCCCAGCACTACACCAGATTTATTTGAGAGGTAAGCACGACCAAGACTGGCGTCGAATCCACGCGGAATATATATCCTACTGGCATGGACGACATGATCGTTGTGCACAAGGAAAATTAACAAATGGGCTAGCTGTATCAGATGACTACTTTTCCTGGTATAATTCAATCACGAGGCGATTTATCACATCTGACGGCGATTACTATTACTGTATGGTAAGAGATTTAAAATCAGATATTTTCCATATATATGATATGAATATTGTTTAATATTTATTTTTTTTCATTATACAGAATAATTTTATCGAAGATGTACAACAATATTCAGTGCAACGCAACTTACCAGACTTGAAACAAGACGACCAATGTTGCTGACACCGATTGAAGACTTATTCGTTGTAGATGACAACGACAGCAGGGTGAACCTAATTTAGAGGGACACGAAGACAACCCCATGAGGGGTAAGGGCTAGGGGGTCGTTTTTAAGTTTCATGTAAACTTTCATTTTCAAATTGTAAATTATAATTGTAAATCTTCTTTAATATCATGACATTTTTTTTAATATGAGTGCAAAATAATTATGTCTTCATTGTAGATTAAATATATAATTAAGTTTAATAATGAAGGAATTTGTGGACCCGTTCCTAAAGTCTTAATATTGTTGTACATAAAGAAAAAAGAAAAACGAATCGTGACCAGGTCTACGATTATGGCAATCGTGGACCCGATCCATGAGTTTCCATGCGACCAGTCAACCAGTCAGTCGACGTGGTGCTGACTTGATAAAACGGTAAATCGTGTACCCCGTACACGATTTCACTACTTTTGTCAATAGTTTCAATACCCACCTATTTTAAAAAATATTTTCTCATATACCCTATTTTTGTCGATATATATTAAAATAACATTATTTTTAAGAAAAAAAATCCAAATTCACTTGTTATGGTTTACAAAAAAAGTGGAGATAGTGGAGTGTGATTAAACGATGGAGATTTTTTTTTTTGTTGAAATACAAGTGATAAAAATGTAAAACAAATAATTTTCAACAAGATAAAGGAAAGGAAATCCTTTATCAAAAAGGAAGATATGAAAAATTTGTAGGATTAATGTTTATATATAATATTGCATGACCACTATATTTATCTTCAAATATATTGGGTTACTTTGGTTCTTTGATCTTCATTTTTTTTAGAATAAAAAATTATTCATTAAAAATTGATAAGAAATACAACTTGCAGGTAGAAGTATGCTTCTCGACTTTAAGAAAAAAGCATTAACAATCAATTTGGGATTTGTTATTAGGTAGATTTATGTTTTTCAAAGAGTATCTCGTGGTCATTTTCATAATTTCTAAACACAGAATTTAAAACCAAAGAAAATGACCATTTATTGTTTTTAATAGTCATTTTTTAAAATAATATATTAGACATATTTTAATAGTTTTTGTTGTATGTTTTGTTTTTGAAAACAGAAAAATGAAAACCAATCATGAATCTAATAGGGCTTTAATCTTTTGAGTATGTGATTTGGATGGAAAGCACACAGATTGGTGTATCTTGAGATACACTCAAATATTAGTATTTTCAAAAAAAATTATTATTTATGAGAATTTTCATTATAAATTTTGAAAATATATTTATATTTTCTATTTTCGTATATAAAAGTTATTTCTGTTATTATTTATTTTACACTAAAATTAATTTTGCATAACTAATATCTAGATCATTAAAATTATTTGAAAAAAAAAACTTTGAATAAAGAGAATAAAATTATATTTTTAGCCTTGATTTTGTTTTTACTTTTTAATTATGTTTATATGTTATGGTGAGCTGTGAAGTGACATTACTTCGGAGTTCAACAACGTTAAAGGCTTGCATTGGTCTACAAGACTTCCTTGGGGAAAGGACCAGCTGAGCTAGCTTGGGTTTAGCTACCTGAGGCTACTTTGGTAAGGTTGTGATTTGTTCACGGACTTTAATGAAACATGGTTCATTTAATGCCGTTTGGATTAGACGGAAATTATTTATGATGCTAATTAATGGGGATGTAAATAATTGAAGTCCAATTTTCTCTACGCATTATTACAGATATATATATATATATATATACAAAAGAACGGCAAGATAAGAGTTCAAAAAATGTTGAAAATAAATGTTTTTGATGCATAATGATTGGACATTGATCACGTATCTATCGTACACTAAAACACTTAGTTGATTTCTATCAAGTATCTCTGAAGGGAAAAAAGAAAAATGTGGAAGTAAATTTTGCATGATAAATGATATATTTGACCCATCCAATATGACAAATTTGGATGTGGCAGATTTTTTTGAATCTCCTAAATAGAAGATTGACATAGTTGATGGAACATCAAAAGTTTCTTTTGACTTTGAAAATATCTAGACTTAGTGTTGGTTTTTTTCCATCTTTATGTTTTTTTCTCTTAGTAAATGTTAACTTTTGTATATTCCAAATGTTGTTTTTCTTATTGTAATTATTTTCTTTTAATGAAGAAAATTAGATTATTTTCATATGTTGGGTGACTAAAAAATGATTAAAGAAGACATATGTCTAGCAGACAATGCAACTACACCTACAATACTTACAAGTAGAAAATATTTTTCCAAACTAACAATGTTGGAAGCAAAAGCCAGTATAATATCAGGTTCTGCAAACCTAATTAAAGAGTTTGGAAAAGCAAATATTATTTTGCCTAGAGAAAAAAATTCAACTGACAATGCACTATTTTCTAGTCCATCAAAGAGAAATCTACTAAACTTTGAATATATATGTTGCAATGGTTATCATATTGAGACTGATAGAATGAATAATATGAAGTATTTTTATATCATATCTACTCTCTCATATGAAAAACGTATACTGAAAGAGTTGTCTACTTTATCTTTTGGATTATATTATAATCATATACGAGTAATTAAAACATATGCAACAATGAACCCGAAGTTTATGAATCTAGACATATTTACAATTTGGCATGATAGATTAGGTCATCCATGGTCTATAATGATGAGAATAATTATTGAGAATTCAAATGGACACCAATTAAAGAGCCAGAAGATTCTTCAGTCTAATGAATTATCATGTGATGCTTGCTCTCAAGAAAAATTGATAATTAGACCATCACTAGCTAAAGTGGGGATTGAATTACCTGCATTTTTAGAATGAATTCATTATGATATATGTGGACCTATTAACCCACCAAGTGGACCATTTAGATATTTTATGGTATTAATAGACGCATCCAACAAATGGTCACATGTGTGCTTATTATCAAGATGCAAGATTAATTATTATACAATTAAGACCATTCGTTTTGATAATGCTGGTGAATTTACATCCCAAGCAATTAATAATTATTGCATGTTGTTCGAGCCTCTTATGATGTTGTTTAATTCCCAAAAAGAACTATGAATCAAAAGGAAATTTATATAATACCAAACTACTCCTATTACTACTAAAACTTAGCAACAATGGTAAGGCCGAGTCGATCCGCAGGGAAGCGCGATTTGTTTCGTTCAGTTAATTTCCTAACTAGAGCAGTGAATGGGGGATTTTGGTGTGGAAGAGATAAAACGTGCAAAATTAAAATAAAAGGGTAAATGTAATTTAGAATAGGAGTCTATCTAATTTCTAGAATAAGAGAGAGAATCTTATGTAATTTCTTTCATTAGACATCAATTAATTATACTGAACCTGTCAACCCCTCAACCTATTAGAAAATCTAACAGCCCAATTAGCCAAATTCAATATTAAACCAAATCAGCCCTAATTCAATTTACAACTCTTCCTTCTTAGCGACATACAAGTTAAAATTGAATTACATTACGAAAGGGTGACATACTACAAGCTGGAAAAGCCATATCATATAGCATGATTTATTTAGAAATATTAAATCAGGGCATACATGAGTTTGGTCAGAAAAAGTCTAGACTTTACATATGCGATCCTAATTTGTGCAACGAAATCAATTAATTTATGCATAGGCTATGACAATTTTACAAACAAGAATTTTAATAAACCGATTTGTCAGGTCAATTCATAAAAATTCCATTAAGATTCAATCAAATCCACCCAAAGAGTTCACAACAATTCAGAGAATTAACTAGAAATCCTTCAAGAAATTAAATCTGAGATACACATCCGATCCATTGATTACAACCCAAAATAAAAAGAAAAACTAATCTAAATCACTAAATTTTGAAGGGAAAAGAAGAAGAATGAAGATAAACCTCGATCTCCATCAATTCAGCCCCCAAAAGTTAGCATGTTTTGACCTAAAGACGAAGGAAGGTATTTATAAAAATCATTGCAGCGTCGCAATGCTAGGAAAAATGTTGCAACACTGCAGAAAGCGTTGCAACGCTACACATTCTACCTTGTAACGTCAGGCTAGTGTTGCAACCCTGCAAAGCGTTAGGCTAGCGTTGCAACTCTGTAACCATGACATTTTCGTAATTTTAACTCCTTTGAAACCTATATGCTCAAATCACCTCCAAAATGCTTCAAATTAACCCCGTTCTTTACCAAATCATTAATTCTACCTCTGGGTTGCTCGGTACCTACAAAATAAGACGATAAACACATAAAATCTAACAACGAGCTAAAATTAAGCTAAAAAAAAAATAGCTCTTTCTAAGAGCTATCATATGTCAATTGGGATAAGTGTTGAACATCCGGTAGCTCATGTTCATACACAAAATGGTTTAGTAGAATCATTCATAAAACGTTTGCAGTTAATTGCTAGACCATTGCTTGTGAGAGCTAAGCTTCCCACATCTATATGAGGACATGCTATTTTGCATGCAATGTCACTTGTACGCATTAGACCAGTAGCTTATCATAAATACTCGCCATTACAATTAGCTTATTGTCATGAGCCATATAATGCCCATATGAGAAATTTTGGATATGCATTATATATTCTAATTGCTCCACCACAACACACTAAGATAGGTCGTCAAAGGAGGTTATTAATATATGTTGGATATGATACCTCATCCATTATTAAATATCTTGAACCCCTAATAGGGTGATGTATTTACTACACAATTTGTTGATTGTCATTTTAATGAGACAAATTTTTCAATATTAGGGAGATGAATTAAGAAATTGGAAAAAAAGGTTGCATGGAATACATCGTTATTGTTTCATTTAGATCCCCATACAGATTAATGTGAACTTGAAGTTCATAAGACAATTCATTTGCAAAATATAGCAAATCGGTTACCAGATGCATTCATAAATGCAAAAAGAAAGTCACTAACTCACATATATCAACTCCAAATGTTCCATCGAAAATTAATATCCAACACAAACAAGTTGTCACTAATGAGTTTGGAATACGTCAGAAGTATGGTAAATCAGTGAGTTCCAAAGATAAAAATCCTCGAAAACGAAAACTAATTAATAATCAAGAAGACTTGGTTGAGGATGTAAATACCTATGAAGAAATTCATGACATGACTAATGAGGAAGGTGGAATACATAAAGATAATGATATTTCAATAAACTATGTCATGACAGGAAAAAAATGGAATCGAACTCATGTAGTTATTGACAACATTTTTGCATATAATGTTGTTTTTTATATTATATCTGAAAATGAGAATTCTGAACCAAAATTTGTTAAAAAATGTCGACATAGAAAAGATTGGCTTAAGTGGAAAAAAAAAAACAATCGAGGCAAAATTAAACTCACTTTCAAAACGTTAGATTTTTGGACCAGTATCCGAACACCAAAAAGTGTCAAACTTGTAGGATACGAATGGATATTTGTGAGTAAAAGAAGTGAAAATAATGAAGTAACAAGATATAAAGCAAGACTAGTTGTACAATTTTTTTCACAAATACTTGGTATTGATTATGAAGAGACGTATTCTCCAATGGTGGATGCAATTACACTAAGATATTTAATTGGCCTAATTGTATGAAAGTCTGGGCATGCATCTTACGTATGTAGTGACGACATACTTATATGGATATCTTTATGATAATATTTATATGAGAATCCCAAAAGGATTTAAGGTACTTGAAATATATAAATCAAATTTTTGGGAATTGTATTCAATAAAGTTACAGAGATCGTTATATTGATTGAAACGATCAGGATGGATGTGGTACAGTCACCTGAGTGGATATTTGTTGAAAGAAGGATATCAAAATGATATCAAAATAATCCAATATGCCCTTGTGTTTTCATAAAGAAATCACAGTCAGTATTTACTATTATTACTGTATATGTTGATGACTTAAATATAATTGGGAATCCTGAAAAGTTTTCAAAGTTAATAGAATATCTTAAGAAAGAATTTGAGATGAAAGATCTCGAAAAAAAACATAATTTTGCCTTGGCTTACAAATTGAGCATTTAGCAGATGAGATATTTATTCATCAGTCAATTTATGCAGGAAAAATTTTGAAAAAAATTTATATGAATAAAGAACATCTATTGAATATTTCAATGGAAGTTCATTCATTAGATGTAAAGAAAGATATATTTTAACATTGAGACGATAATGAAGAACTTCTTGGTCATGAAGTACCATATTTTAGTGCAATTGGTGCACTTATGTATAATTTATTAGCAAAATATAGTTCTTCTCCAACAAAAGAACATTGGAATGGAGTTAAGCATATATTCTGTTATCTCTAAGGAACAACTGATATAAGTTTGTATTATTCAAATAAATCAAATTTTGATCTAGTTAGTTATGCAAATTCTGGATATTTATCTGATTCACACAAAACTATATCTCAATCAAGTTATCTACTCACATGTGGAGAAATTGTTGTATCGTGACGGTCAGTGAAACAGACCATAACAACTATTTCCTCAAATTATATTGAAATTCTTGCAATTCACGAGGCTTGCCGAGAATGTGTATGGCTAAGATTAATGACTCAGCACATTCATGAAACATGTGACTTGTCTTCTAATAAAAATCTTCCAACACTATTATACGAAAACAATAAAACATGCATATCCAAATCAAAGAATGATAGATTGAAGGAGATAAAATAAAGCATATTTCACTAAAGTTTTTTACACTCATGATCTTGAAGAAAATGGAGACATCATATTGTACAACAAATTTGTTTGAAGGATAACCTGAAAAACTTATTTACAAGAATTGGAGTTTTACAATATTGTGGGTATATAAAATTAAAAAAAAAAAAAAAAAACAATTACAGATTTACACCACAAGTATGAATTGGAGTTTTACAATAATGTGGGTGGAGATTCCATGATAGAATGCATTTGTATTAATAACTCAAAGGCAGCTCATTTTTTTGGAATATTGAGTTGAATGAAATATGAAAAAAGAAATAGAAAAGTACAAGGGCGATGGGCAGGATTAATAAGAATAAAAAATATCTCACTGTATATCTCATTCAATTATCCAACCATACTAATCTTCAATTTTTTTTAAATATTTAAAATAAAACTCTAATGTCTAAAAAGAAATTTTAAAAATCCAAAACTAGAATAGCTCAACATCCTAACATGCGAATATGTTAACGATAAAAAAATATGAAGTTTGAATTCCCTAACTATGATACAAAAAAAATTATATGGAATGAAAAATAAAAGAGAAAATATTTAGGTGTATTCGTGTAACACCTATGTTTGTCCATCTCACTAAATTTTCAAATCATAATTTCTCACATGGTAAAATTTTCTTTTATTTTTGTAATGTGCTTGATGATAGTAGAATATATCCAAGAGTAGTGGGAAAATAGTCGGAGGATAATACGTCGGTGTATCCCATGATGCATCCATCTCTATACATCATTTTCAAATCATTCACACACAAAAAAAATAAATCGAAAAAAGAAGTAAGAAGAATTTGTCACGTGACAACTATTGATTTTGCTAGAATGAGATGAGTTTAGAATGGAATATAATAATTGATGAGTGTTTTGGATTCAATTTATAATATCAAATTCATTCCGTTTCCATAGTTTTCAATCCAACTCTTGATCTCATTTTTAGTCCTTCCAATAGATAAGTAATCGTGATTACATTCTAACTACCACAAAAGTCCAAAAAAGTAATTTTGATAGTTGGAAATGGAATTGAGAGAGGAGGGGAAAGTGATGGTCCCCAGTGAGGGCAGAAAGTAAAAGAGAGAGTTTATGGATGAAAAAGCAGAACAAAGACATTACGAGGTTTATTGTAAAACCTGCAATACCTTTCAACAAATTAGCCCCAAACTTTCCATTTCCGGCAATTCCTCTTCTCCTCTAATTCATTTCTCCCTTTTCTTCCTTCACTCCTCCTCCTCCATTTCCCCTCACACAAGAAGAAGAACAAAAAATGGCTCGTGGGAAGATCCAGATCAAGAGAATCGAAAACCCTACAAACAGGCAAGTCACTTACTCCAAGCGACGCAACGGCCTCTTCAAGAAAGCCAACGAACTCACCGTTCTCTGCGATGCCAAAGTCTCCATTATCATGTTCTCCAGCACTGGAAAACTCCATGAGTATATCAGCCCTGCCACTTCGTAATCACCCCATTCTCCAACCCCTTCTCTTTTTTTCTTCTTCTTCTTCTCTTCCTCTCTGATCATCTGTTTAATTGATTTAGGACCAAGGAGCTTTTTGATCAGTACCAGAAGACTTTAGGCGTTGATTTATGGGTCTCTCACTATGAGGTCTCTTCCTTCTCTCTCTCTCTCAATTAATTTACTCAATTCATCATTCTTCTATGTGTAATTAATTTTTGGGGGGTCGTCTGGCAGAGAATGCAAGAGAATCTCAAGAAGCTCAAAGATGTGCATCGAAATCTCCGGAGGCAGATTAAGTATGTTTATTCCATCCTCCTCCGAATCTCTACTCTTTTTTTTATAAAAATATATATTTTAATTTATACAGGCAGAGGATGGGGGAATGTATGAATGATCTGAGCTTTGAAGAACTGCGCTGTCTCGAACAAGATATGGATAACGCTGTCAGGATCATCCGTGAACGCAAGGTGTGTCTCACAATTCCATTTTTTTCTTTTTCTTTTTTAAATAATAATTACCTCCATTCTATTTATTTAGAGCTATGTTTATAATTATAATCTCAGTCTTTTTTCTTTTTTCTTTTCTTGAGTTAGTTCTATAACTCAGATCAGTAGTTGTCTTGGGAGTTGGGTTTCATCTTTAACCTTTTTTAAAGATTGATTAATAAATCAATCTTATTTAGTGGCTAATTTTAGATTTTTTTTAAAAAAAAAATTTTAAACTATGATGACCTATTTCTGTAGAGATTGAGTACCAATGAAGATCCTGTTGGGTTTTCAAGAATTTTGCTTGTTTTATAACCATTTCTATATTATAGTTTTTATATATTCTAAATAGCATTTAAAATCTTAGCTGAGTTCTAAATTCAATCAGAAAAAAAGAAAAAAAAAACTACTTCCTAATAGTTTTTGAGATTTGATTTGGATTTTGAAAAGTGTCTAAGTAGATATCAAACTAAAGTAACCAAGTTATTGATTCTCTAAAGTGTTTATTATTATTATTATTTTAGAAATGATATTTTATTAATGCATATATGGAGTAAGTTCAAGAATAATATAGTTTTTGAAAATAATGACAAAATTGAGGTCTTTGGGAAATTTTTTCTGAAAGTTAAGTGATTGAAGAAACAAATTTTAGAAATAAGGTTAAAGACGAAACTCTTGACAAAAATAGGATAGTGGTAGTGTTGAAGCAAAGATAAAGGACTAACTTGAAATATAAGAGACTACCCTAATTTTGTAATTTCTTTTCTTTCAACCCTATATTTAGTCGATAAATATTAAAATAATAATATTTTTTTTAAAAGATTCGCATATATGTAAGAAAAGATACTATGAAGGATTATTAGCAAAGTAGTTAAAAAACTTTTGCCTTATCATAATTTTAAATCTAGTTTGAATCGAAAAATACTTAAGATTTGTTTCAAAGTAATTTTAAAATGGTTAAAATTATTTTGTCATTTTCAAAATCATGATGAAAAGTGTTTTTAATCCTTTGAAATATATTTAGACAACATAAAAATTACATATAAGAATTAAATATTTGAATTAATTTTGAATGATTAAAGACATGTTTATGAAAATTTTGTATATAATAAAAGTGATTTTAATGTTTTTAAAATTACTCCAATATATGCTGTTAGGCTGGTCAGTTTTGTACTAGTAGGAGAAAAAAATGTTAAACGTTGGAGAAAAATATTTTTACTTTTCCAAAATTAAAAGGTTGAATTTATAGTGATGGTCAAATTAGAGATTCTTGCTGGGAAAGTATTGTTGCTTTTCAAATAAGTTCTTCAAACAACCATAAACCATAAATCTTGGTGATACAAACTTATGTGTAGTATTAAGTATAAGTTGTATCAAAAGAATACACAATAATTGAAGTTCTAACCTAATCCTTATTTGGAAAATAATTGGATATAGTTAAAAAAAGTGGATTGAATGTTTAAATCAAACACGAATAAAAACATGTTTGTGAATGATTTTAAAATTCTCAAAAATCACTTTTGTAGGTTCAAAATAAATTAAAATATGTTTTTATTCATTTCAAATTGATTTCTATAGTATGAAAATCACATTTTAAAAGTGTAAAACTCAATATTATATTGATTTTTGTCTATTTAAAAGTGCACCAAAATATTTAGAGTCATATTCGACAATGAATAAATTGGGTATACTAAACACAAATTATTTTATAATTATGATGCATCTACCATTTCTTTAAATTGAAAGACTTTTCTTCAGCCTCATTTTCGTACCTTCTTACTATTCAATGAAGCACTTTTATTTTTCCTTTAAAAAAAATAAGTTTAAGCATTCATAATCTCTCTTTTTAACATCTTAAATTATGTGTATTAAAATATTTCATTAAAAATAAACTATATCCTAATGACTTCAATTGAGCATATATTATTCACTTAAAATTATGGTCGACATTAAAGACATGTTTGGATTGACTAGAGAAAAAAATATTTAAAAAAAAATCATATACACACCCTAATTCAATCGAGCTAGCTTCTAGGGATATCATTCCACTTATGGATAGTAAGTTCATCTTTATAGTTACATAATGGTTAAAATATATATAGTAGGGATCTTGCATACAGTGCAACGGTAAATATTTATCTTTGCATATTATCATGTTTTTCTATGTATAATATTGACCAATTGAATTTGAAACTTTGTTCAACAGTATCGGGTGATAACAAACCAGATTGAAACGCACAAGAAGAAGGTAATTCAAATCATATCATTTATTATTGAAACGTTGTTTGGTAGGTTTATCTTTAAATATCCTACAAAAATTTGTAGTTTGGTTACTATTTCTAATTGAGTAATACTCAACTGATAGCTTAAATGCATTAAAAAAATTTAAAGACGAAAAAAAAATTACCACATAGAACTTGTAATTGGATGAAAAAATTTATTAAAATCTAGCTAGCAGACAAGTATTACCCATTATATATTTGTTTTTCAAAAGATTGTTTGCAGTAAGTTTCATTATATTTTAGGAGCAATATTTTCATAGTCACAATAACTATGTTTGGAATGGTTTTCTTTTTTTTCCCTTTTGCATAAAATCAATTTTTTTTGCAACCTAACTCCATCACACAAGAAAAAAACTAAAAAATAATGTTAGTCATGTAGCTAACTATGATCGAATAATTGGATGGATTATACAAATCAGATGAATGAACCTTGGATGCACCTATGTATTTTTTTATTTATTATTGCAATGTCTTTACGTGAATATTACTTCACTCGCTAGTAGGCATTTAAAAAAAACCACATAAAACATTGTGATTGGATTGCAATCTAGTTAGTATCCTAGTATTACTATTCTATATCGGTTTTTTCAAATATTGTTTAAAATAAGTTTCATTATAAAATAGTATTCTCCAAGAGTCACACAAGAAGAGTTTTTTTTTTTTGGTCGGTCTCCTGATAATATATGAGATGTGAGAATCGAACATCTGACTTTAAAGTTGAATGATAACAAGATCTACTTCAGATGAGTTATGCTCATTTTGACACAATAAGTATATGTTTAGAATAACTTGCATCATACTTCAGGACAATCTAGGCTACTAACATTTATTTGTGCAACATATTCCAATCATATAAGAAAAAAAGAGGTAAAAAATAAGAGTTAATCACGTGACAAATTGTGGTTAGATATGATGAATGCAACCTTAGATGCACCCAACTAATTTTCAACTAACATGGAATTCTTTTGATGTGTGAAAATGCAGTTAAAGAGCGTAGGAGATATACACAAGAGGCTTCTCCAGGAGTTTGTAAGTGTGATAATTGACTGTAGTTGAAAAAATACGTACATATAGAGTTTTGTGATGAGAATGGCATATATATTTGCGATGTAGGACATTGCAACAGAGGAAGATCCACATTATGGGCTTGTAGACAATGGAGGAGTAGGAGTAGGAATAGGAGATTATGATTCAATTATGGGGTTCTCAGGCGGTGGGCATCCTCGCATATTCGCATTGCGACTCCAGCCTAACCACAACGACAACCACAACCATCCCAACATTCACGTTCATCATCCTCCCCCTTCAGATCTCACTACCTATCCACTCCTCGAGTAGTTCATTATGCCAAATTACCACTCTCTTTTACTATAATGCTTGCATGACTTAATTCCCATGCCCATCAAAACCCAAACTCACATCTCAACTTTATCTCTACATATATGTTTTTATTTTGTTCCCCTTTTTTCCTTCACTCACCTGTTGTTTCACGACACACCCTTTCGAGGAGATTATGAATTGTTTCTAGCTGATCATATGGGGTTTCTTTTCTTGTCTAAGTTTGTGATGAGTGATGACACATCACGGGGTTATTTGGAGACACACCATACTCTCTTTCTCAACTTCTTAATAAACCCTACCCATTGACTTTGTTTTTCTTTGTTTCATCTCAAATATTGCCTATTATAAACTCTATTCTACTACGTGTTATTCTATCCATGATAGACTCCTATATTAGTGATAGATTGTTGTTTTTTTTTCCTATAATATATGAGGTGAGGAAATCAAATCTCTAACTTTGAAGTTGATATTATAAACACTATATTAATTGAGTTTTGCTCATTTTGGTAGTAAATGTTGGATTGGTTTGGATTGACTTGAGAAAAAAGTGTTTTCTAAAAAAATTTATTGTTATTTTATCACTTTTTACCAAAAAAATGGTTGAAAATGTACTTCAAAGGTTATTTTGAGTGGTTGTTGAACATTCTAATTTTTTTTTTCTCGAAATGACTTATTTTTTAAATTAAATACTTGAAAATGCTAACTAAACAAACCCTTTATGTCATTGATAACATTAAGAGTTTTTTTAATAGTATAATTGAGGTTGGGGAATTTGAACCACAAAGTTCGTGATTACTTACGCATTTGTATGCCAATTAACTTAATGCATGAAATCAAAGCGAGCATAGATAACATGCCCTACTAAATTAAAGTGAGCAATTTGTAATTTTAAGATTTAAAAAATTGATTTTGTTATGTCTTCAAATTGTTTTAAATTTTGCCAAATTTGCAATATTTTTGTTTTGCTATTTGTGCCAGTAGTCCTTAGAGAAATTAAATAGCATCTTGATTTATTTTTAACTGAAATTTTAAGTGCAATATTCATTTTTTTGAGAAAATATTATTTTATTATACTTTTTCTATTAGTTGCCAATACATTTAATTTGTATTTACTACGTTCTCTCTCTTAGAAATAAGGCTAATTTTATCAATTTTATGCTTGGAGTTTCCATTTTTCACCTCACATACTGCCGTGAAAAAAAGAGTAATTCTCTCCTATGGACATAATAATGAAATGATTTTTCTAGGCTCCTTGATAAACATCTGATTTTTTATTTTTGTTTTTGAAAATTAAACCTATTTTATCTACTTTTCTTACAATGATTTACATCTTTGTTAAGTACCATGATCGAATTCTTAGTCAAATTAAAAAACAAAAACGACTCTTTGAAAGCTACTCATTTTAGTTCTCAAATTTTGACTTGATTTTTAAACTAGATAACAAAAAAAAGAAATTTGGAGGTGGAAGTAGTGTCATATAATTAATTTTCAAAAAAAAAAAAATTAAAAAACAAAATGATTACCAAACGAGAGTTTAATTATTTATTTGCAGTTTTTAAAATTCAGGACTAATTACACGTTTTTAAACACACACATCCATCCCGTATAAATAAATATTATTCATCTAAACAAATTTAATTTGAGAATGTGATCAATATAATCTACTAAAAGCATTATCTATTATTTAAGGGTCAACTACGTTAAAGTTGAATCAATATGATATATATTTTTATTTTGAGGGAGAATCAATATAATATTACAATATAGTCATAACATGATTTATTTATTTATTTTTTTTATATAAAGATAACATGAAATTAATGAAACCAAAATGTTAACATATTTACATTATACTAAGGTAATATGAAAAATACTAAAGATTAGTAAGAAAGTTATAGGTATCACCACATAATCTTAAGAGACACCCTCATACACAAATCCAATAAAACAAACATAACGTTGTTATATGAATATTTTGAAATTATTCATTAAAAAAATATCTTATCTCAACAAATAAACAATCACTAAAAACACAAATAAGAACTCGTATTTGAAATCTATCATTGATACTTTTAGCATTGAATTTAATTAAAAATATAAGTTATTTTCCATTTGTAGCACATGTTTAAATAATTTGCTAGATTTGATAATTTATTATAACTTAGGCTTTGTCTAAAGTATATTTTATGTTCATATGTGAAATAGGGTAATAACCTAGATTTAGCCTAAGTTGTACTTAATCTATACCTCCCATTTCTTTTACATGGTCAAAAAAATAATCTATATTTTAGAAGAAAATTTATCACATGATAGGTTTTTATTGATATAGTTTAGACTGTACGAAGATGAGTGTAGTTTTACTTAGATATTTCTCTATAAAATATATTTATTTCAGTGGGTGCAGATGAAACGAAAAAACAATAAAGTAACCGAACCGAGCCAAACAGACTTAGTGGTTAGTTGGAAAATTTCGGTTCCTTGTTTGAAAAAGCGATATTCGGTCCATTGTTGAAACAAAAACCGAACCGATCCGGGTAATGAAACCAAATACATATATATCCAGCTCCCAAGCCCAGAATTTCAGATTCCATACTAAAGCCCAAATTCACAAGATTGGTCCACAAATATAAAAATCCATTAATTTTATAAACCCTAAATCCATATATTTCCTTCTCCTCCTCTCTCTCATTCTAAATTCCGACTTCCGACTTCCGACCATCTCTCCACCGTACCTCACTCTCTCACCGCCAACTACCGTCGCCGCCCTCCCTTTCATGTCCGCTTGTCGCCGCCCTCCCTTTCATGTCCGCTTGTCGCCGCTGTCCCAAGTATTTGAAATAACCCCCGCCAGTCCGCCATCGACGTACCACTGCCCCTGTTGAGTTTCCATTCTCAGCAGCACCAGCTTCGTTGCCTTCTGGCAACTGCAAAAGGAACCGTCGCCGCCCACCTCTCCCACTTTACTCGTTACTCTCTGCTTCGTAGTGCTATTGGGTCCATTCTACATCTAAGCGTTCTTCGGTTTACTTTAGTCGACTCGCAATGGGGAAGAAGAAGTTCTTCGACAAGAAGAAATCCGCAACTTTCCAATTACTTGCTCGTGACTCATCTGATCCAAATTACGATGGAACTGCCGCCACCGACCGTGTTTTTGTACGTGTTGACAACCACTCTTATAGTCTCCCTGCCTTTGATGATGGTCCTGCCGATGCTTCCGGTTCTGCCTGCTACGATGAAGATCCTAACTCAATATTTGCCGATGCTCCTGAAGATTATGATGATGAAGATAATGGAGGTTTTGGGCCGTCTTTGCGGTTGCGTGAGGAAGTTGGTGGAACAGCACCGTTACCCGAAAACGTCAGAAGGGAGATTTTGGAGCTAGGGTTCCCTGATGATGGTTACAATTATTTGCTGCACCTTCGGGAGATTAAGAATACGGGTGGTGGTTCGGCGTTTTATCAGAACCCCAAGGCCAAGCTGAATCAGGTTCCACGAGATGAGAAGGTTGGTTGTTTTGTTTTGTTTTAGAATACAAGATATGGTTTGGGATTTAGACTGTATTCATAATTATTCGTCATATTGTGTTGTTTCTGGATAAGCTTTTTTCCCCTTTCGTACAACAACGTTTCTTCGATTGTTTTGTAGGCGTATGATGCCTCCAGAGTGATTGTTTCTAAAGGGAACATTGATGCCGATGGGAACATCTACAAAGTTGCGTCCAAGACTGTTGGAGTCAGGGTTCAAAATGTTGTTGACCCTGAAATAGCTGCACTGCTTGATGATGATGATTTATCGCGATTTGGTTCTGATGTCGAGGACTTAGAAGAGGACTTCGTAGTTCAGGCAAACTTGTGTGAAGAAGGGGAGGATGATACTACGGACAATAAGTTTACTGTGGTTGAGGATGTTGAGAGGACGGCAGGAAGCCATTTAGTTGACAACAAATCTTTTGGTGACAACATTTTTGAGGACGCTGATATGGACCATTTGGAAGAAGTAAGCGAGAATAGTGACGTTGATAAGCCACGAACTCGTCGTCTTTTGGATGATCAATTTGACACTGTGAGTTCCCATTAGTTATGCATTCCAGTTCTGTAGATTTCTGATTCTTACATTCTTGTGACTATTAACTTGTTTCTGTAGCTAGGAAGATTATATCCTTTTTTGGTTTCATTTTGAAATCTGTTTGGTTATTCTGAAATGTTAGACTTCAGTACTCTATTTGTTTGCAATTGAAGAATGCTTTATGTTTGACCTTTTCAGATCATGGTTTGATTGTCTGTACTTCTCAAAGTATACACCCTCAAATTTTCTAACAGTGACTTTTAATTTCGATTTTCACATTTTTTAGTGCTTATTATCTATCTTTGATATTTTACTTGGATTTTTTTAATATCTAGGCTGGGCCTTAAGCAAAATTTGCCTAAAATTTCTTTTTTTTCAAACTGGAATTACTCTCTGAGGGATCTCTCGGTGAATGAAATGACATAGTTTTTTTTAAATAAGATCCTGTTGTATGTCAGTCATTTATTGGGCTAGTAGACAATAAACTGTAAAGCAAACAATGAATTATCTGAGAGAACGTGACAGTGTAGGATCCAGCTATATTTTCCTTGGAGGTTGGAAGGCTCTTGAATGCTTTCAGGAGTAACCCTTCCTTTCCATTTTTTTATCTTAGTGATTAGTGATTTTGAGCTAGTAATGGGGCCTATCATTTCCTTTTCTTCATGGCTTGAGATGTTTGTTATCGTCTTTCCTTCCAACAGTTTCCTGTGAGGATTTTTTTGTATTTACCTCACCGTTTCTGATGGATGCAGCTGTTGAACCGGGACTATGCATCTAGTGACAATGAGGGCACTGATTGTGACGAACCCTGCATAGCTGAAGAAGACGAATCTCTTGCCCAAAAGCTCAATCATGCCCTTGGCAATCATAGTAAGGATGAGTTTGAACTTGAGCAAGGATATAAGGCTCCTGCAGATATATTGAATGGTAAAGAAGGATTAGAAGATTTAGAGCTTTTGCAGTCTGCCAGTGATGTAATTCATCGGTGTATGGAATATGCTGAGAAATATCAAAATGAAGATGATGACATTGAAGATGAATTTATATTTGAGGAGAGCAGTGACGAATCTGAAGTTTGGGACTGTGAGACCATTGTCTCTACATGTTCTAATCTCAATAACCATCCTGGGAAGATCATGGCTCCTGAAATGACCAGAAGGAAGAAGTTGGCAGAAACTGTCTCTGGAGCTCTTAATTCCAATAATCCTGTGATAACTCTTCGGGGAAAAGAGAAGCTACCAGTGGACTTCCTACCTCATGGTCGAAAAGTCGACAAAGTGATAGATATTGGCAAGTTGAGAACCGAACCTCAGAAGAGGAAGTCGCACAGTCAGGAGTCCAAAGAAGAAAAGAAGGAGAGAAAGGTAAGCAGGCTTACCTTATCATTTTGTGTTTTATTTCATTCACGGAGTTTTCAAAGATTTAGAGATATCTGTATAACATTTAGGTATAAATCTTTGTGCTAATTTTAGACCAAGTCTAAATTATAGTTATAATTTTGCCTGTGCATTTAAATTAGCCTGCCATTTATTATTATGTGATGAAGACCTCCTTAATCCATGCAGGCTGCGATTAAAGAAGCACGTCGTGAAGCACGCCGCACGAAAAAAGAAATGAAAGGCCTTTACAAGGGGGAAGCTCATCGTGCTCAGAAAGTAGTTGCCTTTTCTGGTCCAGCATCTATTCATCTTATGTAAGTACCAAGCAAAAACTGTTTCAGAATTTTTTATTGGTATGTCTAAGATGTGATGGGTCCTCTCCTGTTGTTGATAGAAAGGAACTGAAAAATCAATAGTTTATTGGAGTAATTTCGTTCATTTTACTTGTTTTGCCTTTATAACTTGTAAAATTGTAGACTACCCAAGGTCTTTGAACAAAATGAGGTGCTATGATTTGTCAGCCTGAAAAACAGTTTCGTTTATTTTTACTATTATTTTTATTAATTTCTATGTAAAACTAAAGATGAATAATGGTGAGCTTGTAATTGCTGTCTTGCATGTTTGTATTGTTTTTTAGTGTTAAAATATTGATATAATATTAAATTTACTTTCACCCATAAGCTTAAGCCTTTGTGTTAATTGGTAATTTATCATTGGGTGTCGATGCTAATTGGAATTTTGAATGTGGTGTGACTTTTACAGCTCAGTATGCCTTTTCGAATGATATGGCTTGAGCTAACAATTTATTAAACGAACCACTTGTCTAGTGCAACTGTGCAACGCTACGGAGATGGACAAAGATCAATTATTTTTATAATGATCATAAGTATTTTATTTTCAGGTGAGAGGGGCTAGAAAATTGAACATTTTTTTTTCCCATTCGTGGTGCTGGGAGTTTGCGGAACAATACTTGTACAGAACAAAGTAGCCAATGATCCAAATGTGTGGAGAAAGGAGAGGAAAATAAGAAAAGGCTTAATCTGTTCAAGGATTTCCCTGATATCCACCACATACGGATCTGATTCTTTATATGATTAGTCTAAAGAAAAGCGTCTATAACACATCTTATGATGTGTGTTCGAACGAAAGCATATTTATTAAAACTGAAGTCGTTTGCTTCAACTTGCATACTTCTCGGACCATGAATTTGTATTTTTGTTCTTCTAATAACATTTAAGTTGAGATTATGACAGTTATTTAAATGAATGGTGACAATTTAAGGATTAAGATAAAGAATTCGATTTCATGAATGTACCGGTAAAATATCAACAAAGGTACAGAGTTATTCAAATTAGTGATTTAATTGTTTCGAATTACAAATTTAGATAGACGTAATATTCATACTCGTACTGGAATTTATAACTTTTATAAAACACATCTTACGGTGGTTTGTCGCTACTTTTGACAATGCTATGAAAGATCTATTAGGACTTTGTTTCATAATATTATAACTATGTGGGGGTGCCAATTAAATCATATATAATTACTATGGAGGAAACTAACCCTTCAATACAAGTAATTTCAAGTTCATCACTTTTCAACTTAATGGGGAATGCGGCCTGCTCTTCCTCCCCCAAACATGGGGTTTGGATTCCAGGGGCCGTAGTCTGCCTCTGCCACAATTTCTTCCGACTCGACCTTCAAACGAACATCATCTTGCTTCACTTGAGATTCATAGTTGCCATAAGTTGTCAACGGTTCAGCGGTTTCGAATATCGCCGTTGTGATAGTAAACATCATTACACCAAAGAATAAATAGCGAAGAGCGACTGAGGTAAGTGTAGCTGCTTCCATGCTATATCTGTGTGGTATCAACTCCCTGCAATTTAAGATTGATGTTTCTTGTGACATATACTTTATTTAAGTCTTGAATTTCAAAGGACAGTGGAGAGTCCTAATTATTTTAACTTTTACGAAGTGGGGTTGAGTTATAAATAAGCATTATTAGTGTTTTAATTAAAATGGATTTTCCTGTCACACGGGGTGGATGATATATCATGTTTCTTTCATGCATGCGGTGTTTTATTAAAAATGGAATGCCTAGAATATTTCGCTCTCATTGATGTAATAGATTATTTAAGTTGTCCGATTTTTGAATAGCTCAATTGATTTAGACGCATTCTCTTTGAACAAGAAGTAGGAAATTTGAATTTCTACTAGCTCTTGACCTCAAAAGCAATCTAACTAAGCATAGACATGAACAAAGGATATTAGGATTAGAAAATTTACCCTTCCTTATGCACAACCGAAACAATTGATTTTTTCTTTTGTTGGTATCAATCGATGTGTTTGTTTATATAGTTTAGAAAAATATGAAACGAGAATCTATTAAAATGTGACTACCATAGATTAGTGGTTTAGTGGTGTATTTGTTGAAAGTTAAACATGTTTTAATTTTAGATAAGTTAGGCATGAATGAAGAGTCAGTTAAATATATTTGAGGATTAAAGTATATTAATAGATGGGAATTCGTAAAATCATGTATTGAAGAGCTATATACATTCATAAAATATGTTCATGAATTTAAATATGAAAGTTTATATGTTGGGGTAGTTGCAAGGCTGTCAAAAAAGAATACTAAAATTAAGTCCATAATGATCTCCATATATGCATTTGGCAAAAAACGGCAAAATAACAAGCCTAGCACAACTGAAATAATCAGATGATCAAAATGCCTTCACAGTTAAAAAAAGCATGCTTGCATCTAATTGTCATATGTTACTATCTGATTGCCAATGATATCAATGGCTATCTGATTGTTGTCTGATTACTGTTTGGTTGTTATTTCATACTGGTTGTTATCTAATTGCTTTCTTATACCTGTTGCTAATGATATTGGTTTACTATCTGATTGTTGTTGAATTGCTATTTGACATTGATTGCTATCCGATTGTTGTATGATTACCTTATGTTACTATTACCTTTTATTAATTGTCACCTAATTACATTGTGTTTACTGTCTGATTACCTCTATTTTTTATCACATAGTTAGTAGTTTTCGGATTGCATCTAATTACCTTTTGATTGCCTTCTGATTACCTTTCATTTTTGTCACGTAGTTAGTAATTTCTTATTGTCATATGAAACCTTCTATATTTTTTTTATGTGACACTTGAGTCCTCACAGGATTCCTTAGGTTAAGAAAAGAGTTTAGACTTAAAAGCCTAGAAAGGAAAAGATGGGCTAAGTACCTAAACTATGCTTTGAAGGAAGTATTAGCACTTAGGAAAATTTCTAAGTATGGGAAACATGTGGTTGATCTAGGAGTTGGAATTCAAGTGTTAGAAAGACAAGGTGAACGTCTAGTCCAAGGAAGAAGAAGGAATTTGAAATAAGTACTAAGTATGGTATGAGTCACCCTAGAACTGGAAGCATAATTAGAATTGTAGGAGTTTTGGATGCATGCTTGGACAAGAATAGGCTCACTTGGATGCATGCTAAGGCAAGAAAAACCATTTTTTGGTGTCTAATGCATGGGGAGAGAAATGGTTAAGTATTGGACAACTATGCGTTGAACTATATATAACTAAGTGAGAAAACTAGGGTTGGACGCATAACAAGAAGGTAGTGAATCATAAGAGGTCCAGGTTGGAAATTTGGCTAAGTGTTGGATAGCATATGACACAATAAGTAGGTAGAACCTTGAAGTTTGAAGGGTTGGACACTTAGGAATTGTGGTGGACGCATAGAAGGCTATGTGAATGCCATTTAAAGTATATGAAGGGTGAGAGTAGAGCATGAGATAACCATTTAGGAGAAATTTGCACCAAGAAACCCTAGGAGAGACGAGGCAAATGCATACCATGAGGGGACAACATGCTTGGACGCATGAGCCAAGGTGTTAGGCATTTGAGAAGTCACTTGGGAAGTATAAACCTCAAAAGGATGGTTTTAATGCACAAACCCTAAGGAGGCATGCACTTAGTTTCATCTTGGACGTTGATAACAGGTAAAAATGCACGTTATTACAGCGCAAAGTTATAAAACAATGCAGGATTGCGATGGTAAAAATATACAATATTGCGTCCAAAAGCATTAAGTTCACAACATTGCGATCGCATGTATCCATCGCATTAAAACAACTAACTTATGTATTTTGTGCAGAAAATGCATTGGCGCAAGGCGGAAATGCAATCTGAAGAAATTAACGCCCAAGCGCATTAAGAGATTGTGACCGCAAGGCTATGCGATCGTTTGCGCTCGCAAAAATCTACTTAAGAAGGTGGCCGCATAGAGCTGGCGCATCAAGGTGGGCGCATCTGGGTGAAAGCTTAATAAATCACGATGGGACAGAAAGCTGATGACGGTCGATTCCAAATTAAGTTGACAAGCCGTTAACGACATACTGTAGCAAGTACACTCAAATTTTCAGTGACAATTATTCGACGCATCAGACAGAGAATTAATGCCATTCCATCAGTGCAATCATAAGAGAGAAGAAGCTTTTCACCCTGAAGCTCTATAAATACGAAAGGCCACCTTCATTGAAGAAGATCGCCTAGTTTTAGAGAGTTCGCCGAGTTTTAGGGATCGCTCAGTTTTTAGTTAGCCCAGTTTTAGTTTGCCGAGTTTTTTAGAGTTCACCATATAGACGATAGTTAGACTTGTTCTTAGTTTTCTTATACTTAGAAGGTGGAAGCGAGAGAAGGGAAAAGATGCCGGAATATCGTCTTGGTCAGCTCGAGAGAGTGCCAGGGAGCGTGAAAAAACAAAGAAAGGGCTGATTCTTGCGAGAGCAAGAATATCTTTTGAGCAGAGTAGAGAATAACAGTGTAAAAGCCTTGGAAAGCAAGAAATTGTTACCAGGCTCTTTATTCTTATTCCGCATTGTTATTCTGTACTTCAATTATATATATATAGAATGGAACTTTCTTTTCTACATCTGTTCACTCTTTTTGAAATACGCATGAGTAGCTAAAACTATCGAATGAGTTGAGAAGTACTTAACTAACATGACCTAGGATCTTCATTGCATGCGATCATCTTGTCTTATGTTGCGCCCAACACCCTTTAGAGCTACTCGAGAGAGAGTATAAAGAAAGAACCTAAGACTTGATAGAGCTAGGTTAGAATCTAGACTCGAGAGAGCAAGATTAGATCTGCATAAGCAAGAGATAGGGACTTAGAGATAAGCTTGTCAACATGCATCGTATGCACACTAAAGATAGGTTATGGTAGTATATGTGTGTGTCATTCATATACTACCATAACTTGTCAACATGCATCGCTTGTCAACATGCATCACACCGCCTTGTATATGTGTGTGTCATTCATCATCACATAGACAAGAATAGAGGCTTAGATGTAAGTCCTATAGACATCATCACATATATCGCATGTGTTCTAAAACTAGAAGCCGTAGCATTTTCATTGAGAGATGATTGCTGTTGTATGTGTGTAACATGATCGCATAACATGAACGCAATCCTAGGAAGTGTTAGCTAAACCCCCTTCTCAACCCGTTCCCCTGCATACTCATCGCATCTTTCGTAATATTAACTCTTTTCTCAACTCCGCCGCATATTTTTTTATACCTTAAACAACAATCCAATCAACAACTTGATTTATTTGTTACCGCAAAGTGATCTAAAATTACCATCGCATACTGTTTTCCTTAGTTCCTGAGTTCGACCCTGGGCTTACCAGGTAACTCAGTAGAATTTATACTTGGATCTTGCTGAGAAAACTTGCATGCACAACACATTTTCCACCATCGCATTCTTTACCATTATTTCATCGCATAAAATCACACATCAAGTTTTTGGCGCCATTGCCGGGGACTTCGGCAATACATTGTGCTAACGGTAATTTTTTGATTTTCTTTGCAGCTTTCAATCTCTGGCGAATTACGACTCAGAGATTGAAAGAACGTTTCGACGAAGATTGAGAGACAACCGCCGCCAATAGCAACAAGACATAACTCCAAGAATGGCGGAACAACCGAAAGAGAGGGTCGAAAACGCAAATAATATAATGGCCAACCCCATCCTCTTGGCGAATGACCACAATAGACCCATTCGAGACTATGCGTCGCCCAACCTATATGATTTCTCTCCAGGAATCATGAGGCCAGCACTGGATGAATCGAGGTTTGAAATGAAACCAGTTATGTTGCAGATGGTTCAAACGGCTAGACAGTTTGGTGGAAGGCGTGGCGAGGATTTGCACGCCCATCTTTGGAGTTTCATTGAGATTTGCAACACTTTTGTATTCCCAAATATATCTGGTGAAGAGGTTCGACTAACGTTGTTCCCATTTTCCTTATGCGATCAAGCAAGGAAATGGGCGTATTCTCTCGAACCGGGAGAGATAACATCGTGGGGACAAGTAGTGGAAAAGTTCATGAAGAAATACTTCCCTCCAACGGAGAATGCAAGAAGGAGGAAGTTAATTACGAATTTTGAACAAGAAATTGACGAATCGCTCAGTGATGCCTGGGCGAGGTTTAAGAGGTTGGTAAGAGATTGCCCGCATAACGGCTTACCAGACTGCTTACAGATGGAGATTTTTTACCAAGGATTAAACCCTGCATCGCAGACGGCTGCTAATGCGGCAGCAGCTGGTGGTCTGCTGGATAAAACATACGATGAGGCCAAGAATAGCCTTGATCGCATTTCTAAAAATCATGAGGATTGGCAAGAAAGCGATCCAAGATTAAGAATTAAAGACAACGACGCGAACAATGGGGCCATCGCATCCCTACAAACCCAAATGAACGCGATGATGAGTTTGATACAAGACATCGCAATCAATAGCACGGGAATGCAAAAAGGGCAGGTCAACGCAATTGTTCAAACAACCACGAGTTGTGTCATTTGTGGAGAAGCACATCCGATGGAAGAATGCCCAAGGAATCCGTAGTTAGTATGCTTAATAAAGAATACCCTTTTTTTTGATATGTACAACCCTGGGTGGAGAAACCATCCTAACTTCGCGTGGAAAAATCAACAACACAACTTTCAACCAGTGGTGCAAAAGGAAGGGCCACCAGGATTTTTCCCGCGAACAAACGGTCAAACGCATAACCAAGCTAGTAGTTCACAGGCACCGCAATCTTCATCCTTAGAGAGCTTGCTGAAGTAGTATCTTGAGAAGAATGAATCAGTGCTTCAGAATTAAGCGACGTCCATCCGAAATCTTGAAATTCAGCTAGGACAGATTACGGACGAACTCAAAAATAGACCACAAGGAATGTTGCCGAACTCAACTGAGCTCCCTCGCAACTCTGGGGGTACAGGAAAGGAACAATGCTTAACAATCTCTTTGTTAATCGAAAAAATGACAGTGGAAGTAGGGGAGGAACCCATCATGACCAACTTGAATGCGGTGATAATCGAGGACCAGTTGACATATGATTCAGAAGAGCTCGAGAAGATGAACCCAGAAGTTGCGTCCACCTGCAAGTCTATAGAACACGAGATAGAAGAAGTCCAACTGCCACCATTCCCGAAAAAATTGAAAAAGAAACAGAATGATGAAGATAGGATCGCTACAGAGGCAATAACGCAAAATACTATGATCCCACCAAAAATGTGCGACCCAGGAATCTTCACGATACCATGCTCAATTGGAGGGGTCTACATTGGTCAAGCACTATGCGATCTTAGGGCGAGTATAAATGTAATGCCGCTTTCAATATTCAAACGATTGAATATGGGCAAACTCACGCCCACGACGAAGACTCTCCTACTTGCGGACAGATCCCGAATATATCCTGAGGGAGAGTTGAAAGATGCTGCAATTTCAATTGACAAATTTGTCTTACTGGTAGACTTCATCATTCTAGACTATAAAGCGGACGAAGATGCACCCATCATATTGGGACGACCGTTCCTCTCGACCGGTCGCACTCAAATTGATGTGCACAAGGGGGAAATTGTAATGAACATCAATAGGAAAAAGCTCTGGATTAAGGCGATCAAGATTCCAGAAGACCGAGAAATTATGAGAAAGCCGCCGTGGACGTAAGAAGCCCAGATTGAAATAAGTAGTCCTTGCGTTACTATGCAACTCAAGCTCATCAAGGACACAATCCTTTTGGAATATCCTTTTTCCTATCAATGACTCATGAACTTTCCTTACCTTTCTTTTAACTATTATCATATATTTGTCTTTTTGAAACAGGAAAAAAAAAAAAAAATCCGCGCCGCAATCGTGTTGAACGATTGTTGTAAACAATTTTGTTAACTCTGTCTGCTATTTGACCCTCTCAATGTTTTCATTGCAATGATTGTGGTGAACGACTGCAGAGGTGCTACATGAAAGACGCAACTACTTTATTCCGTCATCCAAATCAAAGAGAGCAGTTCGTCACAAAGCAGGATGCGTTCACAAATAATGCGGGTGACAGAGTAAATTTGGGGGTTGTATCTCTCCTTGACTTTGTCTATTCCAAATTTTGCACTATCGCATTGCATTTTAACTTTAAAAATTTTATCATCGCATCCTCTTTAGTCGGTGCAATCATTTAACATTGATTAATTTAGTAAGTCACCACATTATTTCTCTTTGCCAATTATGATTTCAATGATGAAACACATGCTTCTATTTTTTTGTATATACTAGAGTCAACTTAATTTTAGGACAGTCAACTCATAAAATATTTCTAGAAGTTAGTGGTCTGCCAGCTTTCTTTTAAACTGACTTTTTACGAAACTTTCTAAGAGGATCGCATGACTTCTTTCAATCTTTCAGCAATGAGGACATTGCTGTGTTTGAATTTGGGGGTGCGGTATTCATTTTCAACCTTGCTATTTTTAGGTTCCAAAAAAAAAAAAACCATAACGTTGCGATCGGATCCTACTAGTAGTTGAATGTCCGCATGACACACATGAGGGCAAGCCAAAACGAAGGTAGGAATCATGATCAATACATAAATAAAATGATCCAACTCTGCTGCTAAACGGGCATGAGTTTAGATTGAGAAAGGGCGCCTTGCTCGTAGTTGGATATCCGCATGACACACGTGGGGTCAAGCCAAAACAAAGGCTAGACACTTGGATCAGCGCAAGGTCATAGAAAAAAAATATATGTCTAAAATACGCAAGGATAAAAAATCATTTGAAAATACCCCAGTTGGAATAGTTTTTTTATGAAATAAATCATGCGATTTCTTGGAATCTAGTAAAGTCTTTTTGAAGGTTAAATTTGCGATCCCTAAATTTTAGAAATATTTTAAGAAGATACCTGAATAAGAATTAAGGATATTTTGGTATATAGGATTTGAATAAGGCAACCTTGAGAAATCTAGGAAAGAAGAAAGCGGTTGACTTTCTAAAGAAAACCTTTAGCTTATGCTTGAGAACAAGCATTGTTTTAAATTTAGGGGGTGTGATAATGGGCAAAAATGCACGTTATTATAGCGCAAAGTTGTAAACCAATGCAGGATTACGATGGTAAAAATATACAATATTGCGTCCAAAAGCATTAAGTTCACAACATTGCGATCACATGCATCCATCACATTAAAACAGCTAACTTATGTATTTTGTGCAGAAAATGCGTTGGTGCAAGGCAGAAATGCGATCTGAAGAAATTAACGCCCAAGCGCATTAAGAGATTGCGACCGCAAGGCTATGCGATCGTTTGTGCTCACGAAAATCTACTCAAGAAGGTGGCCGCATAGAGCTGGCGCATCAAGGTAGGCGCATCTGGGTGAAAGCTTAATAAATCACGATGAGACAGAAAGCTGATGACGGTCGATTCCGAATTAAGTTGACAAGTCGTTAAGGACATACTGTAGCAAGTACACTCAACTTTTCGGTGACAATTATTCGGCGCATCAGATAGAGAATTAATGCCATTCCATCAGTGCAATCATAAGAGAGATGAATCTTTTCACCCTGAAGCTCTATAAAATTGAAGGCCACCTTCATTGAAGAAGATTGCCTAGTTTTAGAGAGTTCGCTGAGTTTTAGAGATTGCCGAGTTTTTAGTTAGCTCAGTTTTAGTTCGCCCAGTTTTTTAGAGTTCACCATATAGACAATAGTTAGCCTTGTTCTTAGTTTTCTTATACTTAGAAGGCGAAAGCGAGAGAAGGGAAAAGACGCTGGAAGATCGTCCTGGTCAGCTCGAGAGAGTGTCAGGGAGCGTGGAAAAACGAGAGAGGTCCAACTCTTATGAGAGCAAGAATATCTTTTGAGCAAAGTAGAGAATAACAGTGTAAAAGCCTTGGAAAGTAAGAAATTGCTACCAGACTCTTTATTCTTATTCCGTATTGTTATTCTGTACTTCGATTATATATATATAGAATGGAACTTGCTTTTCTACATCTGTTCACTTTCTTTAAAATACGCATGAGTAGCTAAAACTATCGAATGGGTTGAGAAGTACTTAGCTAACATGACATAGGATCTTCATTGCATGCTATCATCTTATCTTATGTTGCGCCCAACACCCTTTAGAGCTACTCGAGAGAGAGTCTAAAGAAAGAACCTAAGACTTGATAGAGCTAGGTTAGAATCTAGACTCGAGAGAGGAAGATTAGATCTACATAAGCAAGAGATAGGGACTTAGAGATAAGCTCTGTTTGCCAACATGCATCACATGCACCCTAGAGATAGGTTATGGTAGTATGCAGTCACCTTGTATATGTGTGTATCATTCGTCATCGCATAGACACGAATAGAGTCTTAGATGTAAGCCCTATAGACATCATCACATATATCGCATGCGTTCTAAAACTAGAAGCCGTAGCATTTACATTGAGAGATGATTTGTTGTTGTATGTGTGTAACATGATCACATAACATGAACGCAATCCTAGGAAGTGTTAGCTAAACCCCCTTCTCAACTCGTTCCCTCGCATATTCATCGTAACTTTCGTAATATTAACTATTTTCTCAACTCCGCTGCATACTTTTTATACCTTAAACAACAATCCAACCAACACCTTGATTTATTTATTGCCGCAAAGTGATCTAAAATTACCATCGCATACTGTTTTCCTTAGTCCCTGAGTTCGACCCTAGGCTTACCAGGCAACTCAGTAGGATTTATACTTGGATCTTGCTGAGAAAACTTGCATGCACAATGCATTTTCTACCATCGCATTCTCTACCACTATTTCATTGCATAAAATCACGCATCAGACGCATAATAGGAAGTTTGAAACTAAATCAAGGGAAGAAACCATGCTATGAGAAGGAATTTAGATCCAAGAAGGAAGAAATTGAGGTATTGAACACATAGAAAAGAAGACCATACGTCCAATAAGGGGCTTCTATGCGTTGAGCAAGGCTAATATGACAATGGGGTGAGAAACGTGGCTTAACCAAATGAAGTTGTAGTTAACCTAAGTAGGTGGTGGAAGTCTATGGAACAAAGATTAGCATGCAAAACTTGGGACGACCACATCAAAGGTAGGCATGCGTTGGACAAGTTTTGGTGAAAACACAACCTACTTACATGCAAGTAGGTGGTGGCAAGGTAATAGGTGGTGACTTAATGGGAGGAAGACACTCAAAATATGCACAAAGAGGATGTGTCATGCATTGGGAGTGGAAGAGGATGACAAGGATGGATTCTTGAAGCTTATAAATACCCTTCAAAATTCTCATTTCATTCCACAACTCAAAAGTTCTTGAAAAAAACTTACGAAGAGAGTGATTGGAGGAATTTTGGAGTGACCATGCGTTAAGAAGCCAACCCATGCGTTGAAGAGGAGCAAAACTTGCGTCCAACTTGTTTGTGAGAAGCAACCTTGCGTCCAAAAGTGTTAAGGAAACCTAACCTTGCATCCAACAGCTGTCTTTTCCAAAGTAAAGGTTTAGTTTAAGCCTTGTGGGTTGGTAAGCTAGGTTTAGGGTTAAGGAAATATTTTAATATTATTTTTAACCTTAAACACAGGATTCTAAGTTGATATTTGGGTTAATATAGACTTAGGATTCAGGAGAAAAAGAAGATACAGGAGATTAGGGAAACCTTTTTTCCAGTGAACTGTGAGTAGTTTTCTTTTCTCTTTCTTTGTGAATTGATATGCCTTAATGTATATATAAGTATGTGTATATATAGATATATATGTATGTATGTATGTATGTATATATGGTTTTGAAAGCTGTTGCATGATTGAGAAGTATGTTGTCTTCATTGATTTCATGTTGTTTTAGCTATTTTCCTGATATTATGAGAATGCATGTTTATTGTGAATGAAATTGGAAACTAGAACTATACCCGGGAAAATTTGTTAGCATATCTCGTGGATGTTTGACTGGGATTGTTAGTATAATTTGGTTGGGATTGTCAGCATACCCGAGTATGTCTAGCGGGATATTGTCGACATGTGCACATTTGTTGGTTTGTATTGGGTACTAAAATTGTTTCCTTGGATTTTTGTTTGGTTGAATTGTTGTATTTCTTGAGGAGCATATGATAATGCCAACATCATCTTAGCTACCAGATTGAGGTCATGCATATTGTGTTTGATTATCTGTGAAATTATTTTCCCAAAAATGATTTTCAAACAACAAATCTATTTTTATACCAAACTTGTCACTCACCGAGCTTTCCTAGCTCATGTTTTCTAAATATTTTATTCTCTCTCCCCTCCTCCCTCCTTCCAAGGTAGCGCAAGGATAGAGTTCCAGAATGCTGTTAAGGTCAAGGTCTATCACACTATAGGCACATTTCTGAGTGAAGGTCTGCTCTTTATGAGTTCTATAGCCTAGGAGTAGAGTTATCTAAGTTGAGTTTGGAGTTGTGTAAGCGTTATAGTGGTTTGATGTAAAATAAGTTAACTAGAGAGCTATTGTCATTTTATACTTGGCTAAAGGGATGTTTGTAATTTAGATCCAAGAGGTAGTAGTTATTCCAAAAGAGTTTGAGATGTGATTGGTAAGTGCAAGGTGATGAATAACAGGTGTTACAAAATGGTAATGTATGTTATCTTCACACCCTCTTTTAGGTGAATGAGGTAAGCTCGGGAGGGGATGTGATATTTTATCACATTAGTAGTTTATGATATTGCCTTTTAATTGTCTTTTGATTGTCATTTGATTATCTTCCATATTTTTTCACATAATTAGTTGTCGTTGATATTGCCTTCTGATTTCCTTTTGATTACATATGGTTACCTTTTATTTTTTATCACATAAATATTGGAATGATTAAGTCTTGGAGAAAATAGAGATGTAAGTTACATATATGAATTTTATTACTCGATTGACATGTATATTCAGTACAAACACACGAAGTACTAATCGATAGAGAGTACGACAATGAATCTAAATTGAAAAAAGAATCAAGTGATTAGAAATTAACAGTGACATCGACGGTGGTTAAGACAAGATTGATTGCGTTTCTTTGAGGGCCTTTGGAAGCGAGAGTGAGAATGTGAGAATTGGTTAGAGAATTTCCAAGGGAGTAATTGAGGTCTTGATTTTGGGAAGGTAAAGAGAGGTAGGGGTTTGGTATTAGTATTTGTATATGTTGGGTTTTAAAAGCCAAAATGCCCAGCTAAAAAGAATACTTCTATGATTGTAATGCCTCCACGTGGCTAATTTGAATTCTACACATGTAACCCACTTTGAAGCTAATTTCCTTTGGGTTTTTTGTCTCTGTCTTTAGTTTACATGCATAAACATAGATTAAAGAAATTCTTCTCTCTTTCGGTAATAGGTGCTTGATGAAGAAGAAGATGGTGCAGATCAATAAGGAAGAAGAATATTGATGAGAGAACACAAGAATTAAGGGAAGAAGAGGAGAAAGAACACACAATCTAAAGTGGTCTGACAATATTTCCTACATCCACTGTGAATCAAGGGGTTTATTTTCTTTATTGCTTTTTGTTAGGTTATACTATCTTTTGTAGGCCCAATTAATCAAGATCAATCCTAAGTTGATGAAGAAATGGCTGAAGAAAGCTCTGTTTCTTCGAGTAAATCTATCTCTGTTTTTCTCTCTTATTCGATAGGCACTGTTAAATGCTCGATGTGTAAGTACTCGTTACTCAATGAATTTTTGCTTGTTACTCGATGGATTTTTCCTTCTATCCTCGATGAGTTTCTGTTCTTTCCTCGATGGAACTCGACGAGTGTTAATTTTTACTCAATCCTACTCGATGAGAGAAACTCGTAACTCGATGCAACTTGATACTATGAAAACATTGTGATTTGATTACAAGATCGTGTTTTCTTTGATTTGCAGTGAAATAGATGAAGATTGAAAAGAAGAAGATAAAGAGAAGAAGAAGGAAAACGTAGAGTTACGTGGTTTGGTTAATAAACTTTTTTTTTTTTTCTGATCAGTGGTGGTATTTATAACACATACTATCTGACCGTTACAAGATGAAGTTTGTTATGTAAACTAAACTAGCTAAAGAGGTATTTGAGTCACTATTTTTACAAATTCTCCACCTTGACTCTAATGGCTGCAATCTTTTGATCTTCCTGATTCTGACCATTCTATTTACCCTGTGTCTGAAAGTTCGAAACCAACTTGTTCTAGAAATTTGATCAATTTAAGTTTTGATACTAGTTTTGTCAACATGTCTGCTGCGTTCTCTGATGTGTGAACTTTTAAGATTTCTATTTCCTCTGTCTCAACTTTGTCTCTGATGAAATGATACTTTATATCAATATGTTTTGTTCTAGTGTGGTATTGTGGATTTCGGGATAAATGTATAGCACTTTGGTTGTCATAGTAGAGTCTTACCACTGTTTGACTTAATCTAAAGTCTTTCAACAATCCCTTAAGCTACAATGCCTCTTTAATTGCTTCAATTAATGCCATTAACAAGACTAGCTGAGTATGAGAGATTAGGTCTGGTAGAAATCATTAAATACATTAGGCTTCCGACTGCCTGACTATAGGGTATAATAGATATCTGTTTTTGATGTTCTAGGTCAGAATCTTTAGGAGAGTTGGCTGAGGATAACTTGAAGTGCTGAGCAATAGGAAAGCTTACAGATTTAGCATCACTTAGGTTGAACCTTTTTAAGATCTCCTCATAATAGTTAAACTGGTTGATGCTTAAGATAGACTCTTCCCTGTTCCTTAGGATCTTAATCCCTAGAACTTTGCTTGCTTCTCCCAAGTCCTTCATGTAAAACTCTCTTTTTAAGAGGTTTTTAAGATGAGTTAAGTCTTCCTTGGACCTACTTGCCAGTAACATGTCATCCACATATATGAGTAAGTAAACCTTGTCTTTGTAGGAACTTGTATTTACATAAACACATATGTCATTGGAACTTCTTTTGAATCTAATGCTAGATATATAGTCATTGAACCTCCTATACCAGCACCTAGGTGATTGTTTTAGCCCATAGATTGACTTGTTGAGTAAGCAATAGAGATTCTCTTTTCCTTTAACTTCAAATCCCTTAGGTTGCATCATGTAGATTGTCTCTTCTAGATGTCCATGAAGGAAGGAAATTTTCATATCTAATTGATACAATTCTAAGTTATTTTGAGCAACCAAGGATAAGAGACGTCTTATAGAAGTTTGTTTGACAACTAGAGAGAAAATCTCTGAGTAGTCTATTCCTTCCCTTTGTGTAAACCCCTTTGCAACCAACCTTGCCTTATACCTAGGTTTCTGATCACAGGATGCACCTTCTTTAAGTTTGAATACCATTTGGAAGCTACTGGTTTGTAACCCTTAGGCAGAGGAGCTAAAGACCAACTATCATTCACATTTAGTGAATGCATTTCCTCATTCATGGCTTCTATCTAATTCCTTGCATTAGAACAACTTGTTGCTTCTTAACAACTTATTGGTTCTTGGTCAGTAGTAGCCACAACAACATTTAGAACTAAATTCATATAGTTCATTTCAGTATATATCTTGCTGGAGGGGTAATGGTTCTCCTTTGTCTATCCCTAGCTAAGTCATACTGACTCAAGTCTGGTTGCTGATTAACAGTCTCCTCTTATTCCACTGCTTCTTCCTCAACTTCTCATGTGTCACTAGGTAAGTTAGGTTCTGTTGGTTGCTCAGTAGTTAACTCTACCTCAATTCCTATGGTAGATGTCTCAGCTTCATCCTCAAGTCTCTTCTCTTTTTGTATAAACATCTCCTCTTCTTTAAAGGTGACGTCTCTGCTAATTATGAACTTCCTCTCTGCTGGATGCCACATTTTTAAATCCTTTTGACTCCCTCTGTAAAGCCTACAAACATGCACTTAGGCCCAATTAATCAAGATCAATCTTGAGTTGATGAAGAAATGGCTCAAGAAAGCTCTATTTCTTTAGGTAAAACTATCTATATTTTTCTTGTTAGGATTGGTGTCCTACTTCTCCCGAAGTCTCGTTGTTTTGTAAAGATACACATTGTTCAATGAATAAAATAAGTGTTATTTAATTCTGCCATTTACTCATATCCAATAAACAAAGCTCCTTGGTTATCTTATGTGAACTTAAGCATGTATATGTGATATACAAGTGGATCATGCCTTAAGTGATAACCTAAGGAAATTAGTTGAACCCTTATGAATGCCTTACATGTGTTAGCTTAATATTGTGGTTGTTTCCGTTTATAAGTGTTATAAAGGAAATTAGACCTAAAATCAATAATTCAGAGTTACATGCAGACTTAGGATGAGCTCAAGTTTTTTAAAAGGGTTTTAAAATTGGATTGAGATAGACCTAAGTTCAAGTGGTTCTAAAGAGTTTAGTAACCTAGATTAATCTTTTAAAATCGGTTTAATAGGATTAAATTGGTTGGAATAAAAGATTAAATTTGTTGTAAACCTATCTATAAGGGACTTTTTGTCTAAGGCGGGTTTTGGCTAGGTTAGGGTTCTTAAGTTGATGGGAACGTAAAACCCCTACTTGGAAACCTACTGAAAAGGTGAATTAGATAGATTTTCAACAAGCATGTGACGTTTTGGTCAAAGATTCCATTAAAGAGTTTAATGGATGATGATCAACAGTTGTTCAACTATCCAAGGTAAATGTTACTCTTGGGAAAACCTAAAAGTCACTTTGTTAAAATCCTTAACCGTATTTTTTCTAAGTAAGCTAAACCCTAGGTTATAAAATACTCAGTGGGAGGAAGAGGCGTATCAGATATGTCTATGATTCCACTCACGTTTCTCCCTATATGTTCACACCGTGAGATTCATGCTTGGCCTCGAGATGCCCAGAATGCATTCCCCTTCGGATGGTGTTTACATGAGTCAATATCAAGGTAGGTAGAGATAATGTTTATAGTAAGTGGGTGAAGGGTGTGTGTCAACACGTCCTATGGTCTCTGCCATTAGTTCACACCGTGAGATCATTTTGTATGCCCTCGTGTCGCCTTCGGATTTTTTTCCTTCGGATTGGCCTTTTGGGATGGACCTCTAGGGCTTAAAATGGCAGGTCACACTTACGGGAGATTGTTAAGTAAGTTAATGATCTTTTAGCCAAATCAATGATGGCTTGTCGTTATAGGAACAAGAGTTGTTCTGGTATTAATAACTGGTTGAGAACTTCTCAATTCAAAGAAGGGATAACTGACCTCCTTTCCGCGGCTTTTGTCCTAAACTTTTGAAGCATTATTGCGAAACTAGATGTCACACGGGGTTCATGTTAGTTTTGCTAAAACCTTATTAGATGATGTTTTGTTTTACAACGGGTATTTGCTTAAACCTAATGTAGGTCAATGTGTTTTTCTTTTTAGCAACTCATTAGTATTTCCGTTTAAAGCTTTTAATAATGACCGATTACTTACAGTGGAAAAAATCATGTGAAACGAATTTCGTGGCAAACGACCTCCATCTCACTACTCTCTAAAAGAAGAGACAAGACAGTAAATATGATTTATTGGTCTTGGAGACATGTCTAGTAGAGAATGATGATTCTGCCTGGATCCTTAATTCAGGTGTTACCAATCATGTCAGTTCCTCTTACCAAGGATTCAGTTCCTGGCAAACGTTGCCACAAGAAGAGACGACTTTTCGAGTTGGTACTGGTGAGGTTGTTTCAGCTGTTGCTGTAGGCAGGTTGAAGTTATTTGTTGACAAGAAATGTTATCTATTACTGGATAATGTTTTTGTAGTTCCTTATATTAAGAGGAACTTAATCTCGATTTCTTGTCTCATTGAACAAGGCTACACTGTCTCCCTTTCTGAGAATAAAGTGTTTATTTTCAAGAATGGAATGGAGATTAGATATGGTTCAATGAAAAATAACTTATATGTACTAAGGCCGTTAGTCATAAAAGCCTTGTTTAACACTGAAATGTTCAGTATGACAACAAAAGCTAAAAGACCAAAGGTTTCTCGAAAGGAAAATGCCCATCTTTGGCATCTAAAGTTAGGTCATGTTAACCTCAATAGGATTGAGAAGTTGGTGAAAAGTGGATTTCTAAAGAGTTTAGAAGAAAACTCCTTGCCGATATGTGAATCATGCCTCGAAGGCAACCAAACGACCTTTTACTGGAAAAGGTTATAGAGCCAAGAAAGCCTTGGAGCTTGTACATTCAGACCTCTGTGGTCCGATGAATGTTAGAGCTCGAGGTGGGTATGAATATTTCATCTCTTTCATAGATGATTATTCAAGGTTTGGGTATCTCTTCCTATTGCAACGTAAGTCTGAAGCCCTTGACAAGTTCAAGGAGTATAAGGCTGAAGTTGAAAACTTGTTAGGTAAGAAGATAAAAACACTACGATCTGATCGTGATGGAGAGTATATGGACCTCAAATTACAAAACTATATGATAGAACATGGGATTGTGTCCCAACTCTTGGCCCCTGGTACACCTCAGCAAAATGGTGTATTTGAAAGGAGAAACAGGACCTTGTTAGACATGGTTCGGTTTATGATGAGTTATGCTCATCTTCCAGACTCGTTTTGGGGTTATGCAGTGCAAACTGTATGTTATATTCTGAACAACGTTCCTTCGAAAAAGTTTTTCTGAAACACCTTTTGAGTTATGGAGAGGCCGTAAAGGTAGTTTACGCCACTTCAGGATTTGGGGCTGTTCGGTACATGTGCTAGCGACTAACCCAAAGAAGTTGGAACTGCATTCGAAGGTTTGCCTCTTTGTGGGCTACCCCAAGGAAACTTGAGGAGGATACTTCGATGATCCGAGTGAGAACAAAGTGTTTGTTTCCACAAATGCTATCTTCTTGCAAGAAGATCACATGAGGGATCATAAGCCACGAAGTAAGCTCGTTTTACGTGAGATCTCTAGTGAGACTGAGACTGCTGAGGGTTCAACAAGAGTTGTTGAACAGGTCGACAGATCAATAAGAGTTGTTGAGGTCGGAACGTCTAGTCAACCAGCTCAAGAGTTGAGACTGCCTCGATGTAGTGGGAGGGTTATGAACCCACCGGATCACTATATGGGTTTGACTGAAGCCCAAAATGTCATTACGAATGATGGGGTCGAGGATCCATTGTCTTTTAAGAAAGCAAAGGAGGATGTTAACAAAGATGAATGAGTTTAAGCCATGAACTAGGAAATGGAGTCTATGTACTTCAATAACGTCTGAGAGCTTGTTGATCCACCTGATGGGGTAAGACTATTGGGTGTAAGTGGATCTTTAAGCGAAAGAGAGGTGTAGATGGAAAGGTGCAAACCTTTAAGGCTAGACTCATGGCAAAGGGTTATACCTAGGATTCTCCTGTCCATTGCCACATTTTATGATTATGAAATATGGAAAATGGACGTCTAGACTGCCTTTCTTAATGATAATCTTGAGGAGACCATCTATATGACTCAACCAGAAGGGTTCATAGTTCCAGATCAAGAGCAAAGAGTTTACAAGCTTAATAGGTTCATTTATGGGCTGAAACAAGCATCTAGATCTTGGAACATCAGATTTGACACTGCGGTCAAATCATTTGGCTTTGATCAGAATATTGATGAGCCTTGTATTTACAAGAAGATCTTCAATAGCTCAGTAGCTTTCCTGGTACTGTATATGGATGATATCCTACTCATTGGGAATGATGTAGGGTATCTGACTGACATTAAGGAGTGGCTAGCTACCCAGTTCCAAATGAAAGATTTGGGTGAGGCACAGTATGTTCTCGGGATCCAGATTATTCGGGATCACAAGAACAAATGGTTAGCCCCGTCTCAGGCATCGTACATTGATCAAATGTTGATTAGGTACAGGATGCAGGATTTCAAGAGGGGTTTGTTACCCTTCAGGCATGGAATCATTCTGTCTAAGGATAAATGTCCTAAGACACCTCAAGAAGTTGAGGAAACGAGATGGATTCCCTATGCTTCTGCTGAAGGAAGCTTGATGTATGCAATGTTGTGTACTCGACCCGACATTTGCTATGCAGTAGAGATTGTTAGTCGGACTCAGTCTAATCCAGGATTTGATCACTGAACGGCGGTCAAGACGATCCTTAAGTATCTTCAGAGAACGAGGGACCACTTGCTTGTATATGGAGGTAAGGATCTGATCCTTATAGGATACAACATTGTTGATCCCTTTACAAAGGCCCTCACGGCTAAAGTGTTTGAGGGTCACCTTGAGAGTCTGGGTCTGCGGGACATGCGGCATCTTGTCTAGGGCAAGTGGGAGATGATACTGGGGTATGCCCTAGTTTATTGTATATTGTACATTTTTTATATTGTATTGTACATTAGTCTTCTGAGTCATTAGGACAAGTGGGAGATTGTTGGGATTGGTGTCCTAATTCTCCCGGAGTCTCGTTGTTTTGTAAAGATACACATTGTTCAATGAATAAAATAAGTGTTATTTAATTCTGACATTTACTCATATCCAATAAACAAAGCTCTTTGGTTATCTTATGTGAACTTAAGCATGTATATGTGATATACAAGTGGATCATGCCTTAAGTGATAACCTAAATAGGTTTGTAGTATAAGAATTAAGGTGGTATACCTGATCCTGGTGACACTACGGATACGGCCCGCTGAGAGGTTTGCAAGTTTTATAAAATACTACAGATGGTAGATCCTGACCATTGATGTGGAGACGTAGAGCGGGGGCGTCCTATACAAAGAGTTTGTATAAGACTTGGACCACGAGATGATTAGACTCTGTATATAACGCCGTTGATACTAGAGACTTACATCTCACCTAAACGACCATAGGTGACACGACCTCAATTCTGAGTGTTTTGGGAACTCCTACCTTTGAGGGCGGTCCTTTGATTAGTATGGGTGAGAATGGCAAGATTGCCAACTCAACATGCTTACCTTTTTGGGGACTTGTCTGATATGAGAGCTGGGAACTCAATCCACAAGATGGAATTCACTCCTTTCCTAAGTAGGGATAAGTAAAGAGATTGCTCCCTTAAGGGCTGATTCCGAGGCTTGAACATAGTGGCCACAACTTCTCTTTGGAAGAGAAGACTCAGTCATAGTAGAACTATGACTTATGTTCATTAGAGGGATTAGTGGTACTTAAGGAGACAGATGTAACTACAGGGGTATAACGGTTATTGGCTAGCTGTACTTACGAGCAATCTTTGAAGGGTTGTCGCACTGCTTATTGGTTAAGATGAACATATAATATATCTGTGGTAAAAAGAGTTCAGCTGTCGGTCTTTAGTGGAGTGCCTGGAAGTTAACGGATGGTGGATCCCGTGACTAAAGAGTTTAGTCAATTATTCATGTACCGTTGGAGCTTCGAGCTACAGGTTCATGAGGTCCCTTGGTAGCTCAATGGATTCAGTTAAGGATTAGTTCTTGGTGTTGATTTGAAATTTTCAAATTGACAAAAGGTATTTTGATTATATATGATATAATCGGTTTGATGTATGAGATACATCTAGTGGAGGATTGATGTCAATGAGATTTACATTAAGTACCATGGAATAGAAAAAGAATTATGGTTTATATTTTTCATGAGATGAAATATTAAAACTATAGGTTATAAATATAATATGATAAGTAGTGGGCGGTTATTGAATCATGGTAACCATGAGTTTAAAAGAAAAATGGTTTTCCTATTTTCAAAAAGAAAGTTTTTACAAAATGAATGAAAAGGTTTTGAGTTTTCTCCCTCGCGAGAAAAGAAATTCATGTAGTCATCAAGTAAATACAGATTTACTAAACGATGGTTGGGCGAGCTAAACGATCGTATAGAGTAGAGCTAAATGATTGTGCAGCGATCACATAGTTTTGCTAGACGATCGTTGGCCTAAGGTAAATGATTGTGTAGTGTCTGTAGGCGATAGACCGAGCTAAACGATGAGCTAAACGATCACATAGCTTTTGCTAGACGATTGTTTAGCTTTATCTAAACGATTGGGCATTGACCTATATGATAGGTCTCCGCCATCTCCCACTTGCCCAGTCGTGTACACGATCGGTGTTTCCTCTTTCGTCTGCCTCATACCAAGTTCGAACAGAGCCCACCCTCTGGATTCTCATATCGAGAATACCAAGGTTGCCTTGTTGGTGCTCAGTCGTGTACATGATCGGTGTTTCCTCTTTCGTCTGCCTCATACCAAGTTCGAACAGAGCCCACCCTCTAGATTCTCATACTGAGAATACCAAGGTCGCCTTGTTGGTGCTCAGTCGTGTACATGATCGGTGTTTCCTCTTTCGTCTGCCTCATACCAAGTTCGAACAGAGCCCACCCTCTGGATTCTCATACTGAGAATACCAAGGTCGCCTTGTTGGTGGTTTCAGGCTCAACTCGACACCATCAAGGTTTTTTGGAGGCTGTTCGTGGTGCTTTGGAGGCCGTTCGTGTTGCGGAGGAGTTCGTGACCGAGGAGATCATTGAGGACGAGCGCGAAGTGTTCGTTGCGGTCATGTAGATCGAGCATTCGTGGTTGTTGATTGTTCGAGCAGTCGCGCAACGGAGCGTGGAGACGCATCTACAAATGTGTGTAGAGTTTTCTCTTACTGCATTTGTAGTTATTCATGCTGTAATTTCTTTGTATGAATTGTATAACTACTTGTTTAAAGTCGACTGTAAATTTTATGTTAATTCATGATTGTAATTTGGAATAGTCTTGTTCCACTGCTCATGGAAATCTTGCTTCCGATTTCCTTCATTTCTCTTTTATTAGACAAACACCGTTAAATCCTCGATGTTTAAGTACTCGTTACTCGATGAGTTTCTGCTGGTTACTTGATGAATTTTTCCTTCTATCTTCGATGAGTTTCTGTTCGATAGAAAAGAAGAAGATAAAGAGAAGAAGAAGGAACATACAAATAGAAAAGAAGAAGATAAAGTGAAGAAAAAGGAACACACAGAGTTACATGGTTCGGCTAATAAGCCTACGTCCACGAGAAGATTCTCTTTCTTTCTCACTTGATGATTCTCACTTTTTTGTTCTGACCAGTGGTATTTATAACACATACCATTTGATCGTTACAAGATAAAGTTTGTTATGTAAACTAAACTAGCTGAGGTATTTGAGTCACTGTTTTACACTTTTCAATCTTGAAGAGATTTACCAATGAAACTACATATTTATTTTTTATGCAGATATTTAAAAGGAAGACAGTAGCAGAAATGAGATTGATGGATATGTTGCTTTAGAGAAGAGGGTCGTTGTGGGAATGGAAGAGAAAAGATGGGTTTCTAGTCGCGGAGAAGAAGTGAAAGGAAGAAGAGAGTATGCAGAAGAAAAGAAGAAGAAAGAAGTAGTCATAAGAATTCGTCGATTGATTTCAGAGTGCATCTCGAACTCCATTTTTAAGTCGGAATCGTCGTCGTCTCTGACGAGAAAGCACTCGATGATTGTGCCTCGACACTCGAATTTGGTCGAAATGAAAAGAATCTTATGGTCACTGGAGAAACCAGCGGTCGTGGTTGTGGAGATGAAGACAATGAAGAAATTGAAAGTGATGAGGAAATCAATGAAAAATTGATGGAAGATGCTAAAAACGCACGCGAGAGAGAAAAAAAGAATAAGAAAATCGATGGAATTGGTACATGGGAAATTTAGGAATAAAAAGTAAATAGAATTTGATATTTGAAAAGTTTGTCATATCTGCAAAAAGACATATACTGATGGTATGCCCACAAAATTGCATTTTGAAATTGTCACCCATGTCAAATTCCCTTATATGTTACATGCATGTATTTAGGAAGAGAGTTATAAATCTATAGTTATTATAGAATCATGAGAGTAATGGATCTAGAATTGTCCATGAGAATTCTATAAAATAAGACTATGCTGATGCAAATGTGTAAAGAAAAGAATACAGAGAGAGTTCAAATTAATAAAAGTATGAACCAAGTTGGTAATGTTTTTCAAATGCAAGCAACTTTATTTGTTCTCATATTTTTTATTGTTGATTATTTATTTGAGATTGTCCATTACGCGATTCCAAAACATGTGAATAAAAAAGTATGTGATGCAAGCTGTCCCCAGTTAATATTGTTGGCATTTCATCTTTATAAAAACTGCACGCTTTGAAAGAATATTACGATTTTCATTGAATTGATTAATGTGTAAATAAAAAGGGGTATTTATACAAGTATTGTGAGGCTGACAAATAAAAAATTTATAACTGCCTAATAACCAACTAATATAACAAATGTCTAACTGCCCAGTAACAAATTAATATACCAAATGTGTAACTGCCTGATAACAAACTAATATAACAAATGTTTAACTACCAAATAACAAATTAATATAACAAATGTGTAACTATCTAACAAACTAATACTCCCCTCAAGAAGGAGAGAAAATATCTAAAACTCCCATCTTGCGAATCAAAGGAAATAAATGGGTTATCGGCAAAGGCTTGGTGAAGGCATCATCAAGCTTCAAATTTGATCGTACTAGCAACTTTATAAAACTATTAGAAAACTTATCTCAAACAAAGTGGCAATCCAACTCAATATGTTATGTGCATTTATAAAAAATGGGATTATAAGCTACATAAACTGCAGCCTGATTGTCACAAAACAGAGGAGCTGGTTTCTGTAAATGAATTTGAAGATCGTTAAGTAAGTATGAAAGCCAAAGTAATTCACAAGTAACCAGTCCCAAAGCACAATATTCTACTTTTGCCGATGAACGTGAGACAATTGTTTGTTTCTTGGATTTCCATGAGACTAAAGAAAAGCCAAGAAAAACACAAAAGTCAGTAGTTGAACACCTTGTATCAAGACTAGTTGCCCAATCTGAATCAGCAAATGCCTTGAGTTGAAAAGAAGTTGTTGCAGGTAGAAAAATACCTTGTCTTGGTTAGCCTTTAGATAATGAAGAAGGTGATGCAACTGGTAAATGAGACTTACTAGACTTGGAACGAAATTGACTTAACTTATTTACTGCAAATGTAATATCAATCTTGGAAATTGTAAGATACAAAAGACGGCTAATAAGTCGTCTATACACAATAGGATCCAACAGCAAGTTAACATCAGAATGTTTCAATTTGAGCAAAGGATCTATAGGAACGGCTTCGGAGCAAGCAGCTAAAAGGTCTAAATCTTCAAGAAGTTGATGAGTGTAGTGATACTGAGATATAATGAGACCTTTAGAAGGCCTCGCAAGTTTAAGCCCCAAAAAGTACCGCAAACAACTAAGATCTTTCGGCTGAAATGCTCATTAAGAAGCACTTTTAATTACTTAATATTAGACAAATTACTACCAATGATGACAATATCATCAACATAAACCAACAATGCCACAATATTAGTTCCAATACCTCGAATGAACAAAGAGTAATCAACTAAGTGGCAAAATAGCATCCGAGAACTTGGCAAACCATTGGCATGAGGCTTGCTTCAAACCATAAGTAGATTTATTTAATCGACAAACAAGACACTCTCCCTTAGTCAGAACCTCAATAGAAGGCTTATAACCAAGAGGGAGATCCATGTAAATATCTTCAACTAATCTCCATGAAGAAAGGTATTGTTAACATCTAAATACAAGAGGCCAATTAGAAGATACTGCCAAAGTTAACAATACCCGAGGCCAATTAGAAGATACTGCCAAAGTTAACAATACCCGAATAGTGACTATTTTGACAACAAGAGAAAATGTCTCAATGAAATCTAATCGTATTATATTGTACAAACATTTTATTTATCTAATAAAATATGTGATGTTTTATTTTATATTTAGTTGCATTAATCCATAAAGAAATAAACTAATATCCAAGGTTATCTTCTAGCTTAAACATGTATGTAGAGGCATATGGGTGGATCATGTTTAAGTGATAACCTAAATGGTCTGTAGTAGATGGATAAGCTAAATGGTCTATAGTAGATGGATAAGCTGGATATCTTATCCTGGTGATACTACAAGTACGACCCACTTTATAGATGTTACAATTGTTGTAAAGTGCTACAAGTGATCTGATCCCTATCATTCATGTGGAGACATGTGAGTGAGAGGCATTCTATACAAAAGAGTTTGTATAAGATCGAACCACGAAATGACTAGTCTCATTATATAACGTCGTTCATAAAAGAGACTTACATTTCACCATTTGATTTGTATGGGTGAGAGTGACCAGATTGCTGACTCAAAAAACTACCATTTTAGGATTCTTCTGATTAGGAAGCTGGGAACACAACTTCACAAGAAGAAATTCACTCATTCCCCAACGTTTGGGTAAGTAGATAAATTCCTCTTTTAAGGGCTGATTATGGGGTTTGAACAATGTGGCGCCACACCCTCTCTTGGCTTGAGCGGGGTTTGGTCATAGTTGGACTATGATTTATTGTTCATTAGAAGAATCAATGGTACTTAAGGAGTTAGATGTAACTATAGGGGCAAAACGGTAATTTTGGTCCGACTATATTTATGAGTAATTTGTGAAGGATCATCGTACTGTTGACTGATTATATCCAATGGACACGGAAATATATCTATAGTGCGAAGAGTGCAGTTGTTGGTCTTTAGTAGAATGCTCGACAGTTAACGGATGGTGAATAAATTAAAGGAGTTTAATTAATTATTCACGTACTGTTGGAGCTTCAAGCTACAGGTCCATGAGGTCCCCTCTGTAGCTCAACGAAAATTAATGAGAATCAATTTTTGGATTAATTTGAATTGTTCAAATTAATTGAGGGAATTAATTATATGCGTTATAATTAATTTAATCTAATTATATATGATATAATTACTATAATGTATTTGATACATTATAATATAAGATTATTTGAGAGGAAATAAATATTTGAACATGATTCAAATATTAATTATGTGAATTGGATTCATATAATTATATAAATGTCATTTATATTAAAAGCCATTGGTGAGAGAGAATTGAAACTATAAGTTATATTGTATTTGATACAATATAGAAACTATAGGTTATATGTTATATTTGATATAACATATAGTTTAATATATATATATTACATTATATGGTAGTTATCATATAAAAATGATTTATTAAAAATAAACTTATTTTATTTTATTTTATTTTTTAAAAAAATCATTTAAGGGAGGGAGTTGTAACTCCCCCCCTCTCTCTCTAAGTCGTGATAGTGGGGTGGTTTGTTTTTGGGTTTCTTCCTTTGGTGTGTTTACACAGTATGGTGACAGAGAAGAAAAAGAGAATTATGAGATTTCTTATGGTGACAGAGAAGAAAAAGAGAATTATGAGATTTCTTCCCCATCATCTTTCTCCTTGCTACTCTCTCAAAATCCCCCTCTTCCAAAATAACCAGAGCCCACAAAACTCCTGGATTCTCATCCAAAGAATACTGAGATAGCTTTCGTGGTGGTGTTCGTTTCGTTCTAGGGATTTCCATTGAAGATCGATCTTCAAAGGTAAGGGATTTCTAAACCCATTTTTCTTCTATTAATTTTTCTCTTAGCATATTGTAAAATTAATTAAATGCATTGTAACACCCGGACTCTCGCAAGATTCCTTAGGTTGAGAGAAGAACTTAAAGTTAAAGCCTTGGAAAGAAAAAGTTTGGCTAAGTCCCTAAACTATGCCTTAGAGTTAAGAATACTTGATGGGAACCCAAGTTAGAAATTTGGAGGGTAGAATTTTGACTAAGTGTTTGAACTATGCTTTGGAGGAAGCATTGGCACTTAGAAAATTTTTAAGTTTTGGGATCATGTGGTTAGAAGTGAAGTATGTGTTTGTCTACAAAAGAAGAGGAGAAGAAAATTTTGGTCAAGCAATGGGATAAAAAGGTTGGATTTCAAGAATTGGAATCATAGTAGGTTGGAGTCAGAATTTTGGCTAAGTGTTCAAACTATGCTTTAGGCCTAGAAAAGCCTAAAGGAAAGAGTTGGCCTAAAAGGACAAAAACTTAGCTAAGTATTCGAAAGGAAGGTTGGAAGCATAGTTGAGAAATTGGGAGGATAAATGTGCCTAAACACTTAGAAGAAAAGGGAATCATGTGTTTGAGAAGGGAAGTTTGAACTCACAGCATGGTCTGAAAATTGGCTAAGTGTTAGAAGTAGGAGTTGGATGCATAGTTTAGTCCATAAGGGGAATAATTGACTAAGTGTTGGACAACCATGCATTGAACTTTGCACAAACAAAGTGAGGAAATAGGGTTGAACGCATAGTATAAGAATGGTGAACACATGGTGTGTTCAGGTTGTGAATTTGACTAAGTGTTGGACAATTTGTTGGATACACACCCTAGTAGAGGCATGTTGGATGCCTAGGGTGTGAAAAATGCAGGGTTTGGACGCATGCCTTGAGAAATAGACACATTTGGATGCATGATGGGTGAAAATTTAGGTTATTTATACACTAGTTGGACCAAATTTCTAACTCGGAGGTGGACACCTTAGGAAGTTAAGTGGCAGCATGACATGAATTTGACTAAGTGTCAAAGCATGAGGTGGACGCCCAAAGGTACCATGAGAAGCATAAAATTTTTTGGAATGACACTTTAGAGGGTAGCATGCGTTGGCCTAGGGTAGATGAAAACATCTAAGCCTTTCATACAAATATGAGATGTCAAAGGCTAAGTAGTTGGACCTTGCATGAAGAAGACACTTGGATTTTCTTTAAGTAGGTGGTGTCATGCGCTGGTGGCTTGAGAGGATGATGAGGATGGTTTTTTAAGGCCTATAAATACCCCAAGGGAGCCTCATTCCCCATCACAACTCAAAGCTCTCCCAAAAAGGACTCAAAAGAGGGAGTGTTGGAGAGAATTAGGGTTTCGAGAGTAGGGCATGCATTGGAATGGACCAACCATGCGTTCATGAGGAGGTCTAGGCGTCCAACTGAGTTTGAGATGAGTTGAGAAGGCAACCCATGTGTCCAAGATGGTGTACCATGCATCCAACTAGCCTAGGGAGCCAACCATGCATCCAACTGGTGCTGAGGAAGGCTACCATGCATCCACAGTGGTCCTGAGTTGATCCAAAGCCTGTTTTCATGTTCTTTGGAATTGGCTCAGGATTTTAGAAGGAGACAGAAAGCAAGAAAGCTTGGAAGAGGGGAGGAAAACTGCTGGCAAACTGTGAGTGACTATTTTAGCAAAGCTTTAGAAATTATGTTTTTATGCTTTGAGTTATTTGAAACTTTTGTTTGAAATATTTAAGTTATGGTTTTGAAAGTAAGTTTCAAAACCATTAGATCTAGTACCAAGTTGAGAGCTCTGCGTGCACGTATTACTGGAGCTATGCGTTGAGTTGGTTCCGCATTAGCACAATGATTGAGTGTGTTGAGTTAGTTCCACCTCAGTAAATGAAGGTGTGAGTATGGTTCCACCTCATTACCTGGGAGTTTGGAGTTGGTCTACCCTAGGGAAGCTTGGGTACAGGTTTGATATATGATTTATTATGCACCCAGTAAGTTTATTTAAAAGCTTTACTATATAGTTTGCGTGGTTTTCTTTAAAAGATTTTATGTAAAGGCCAGGTTTACGGTTGGGAATCGAACAAAAGGGTTCTTTCTCAACTAAGGAACATACTAGCTATATTCTAGAGGCATTAGTGTTTTTAAAAGTTATGCTCGAATGTTTGCTTGGCTAGTTTTCAGTTCCAGTTTCCAGATCAAGCATGAGTTTTATGTTTTAAGTAAAGTCACTCACTGGGCTTCTTGAAGCTCATTCTTTTCTTTAATGTTTTTCTTCCTAGGTAGCGAAAGAGAGGAGTTCTAGGGGGCTGCTAAGGTCAAGGTCTGCCATGCCACAACTAGAATTCCAGATTTAAGTTGTTGTTGTAAACAGTTGTACCTAAGAGTTTGGAATTGTTGAATTAAGTCTGGAGATTGTATAAATGTTATATTGTTTGTAATAAAATGAGTTTAGCCAATTAGTTGTTGCTTTTACTTAGCTTTAAGTTCAGGTAGCGAAACAGGTTCAGATGGGCAGTACCACATGCATATGGTTTGTGTTTCTTGTTTCTATAAAATTCTCAATTTTGTAAAAATTGGGATTTGGGTTCGATCCTTGTTTCGCTTACGAACCTTACCTGGTTCATTCAATTGGTATCAGAGTGGAGTTTTTGGCCCAAATTTTTTCAAAATTTTTAGAATGGTTTTACAGTTTAATGGTGGGATTTAGCATTCTGTATAATTCATGTGATGATTATTGATGAATGTTGTTTACAATTATGAATGTTTTCGGGATTGGGCATTTAGTTTATCGCTTTCCTTTTACAAAATTGTTTTGTAAGGGCTCATGTTTTGGGGCATAAAATTGCTATCAAGTATGTATATTTAAGTTTTGAGTTGTTCGTGCTGTTCCCGGTCGACTTCTGAAGAAAACGAGGCAGAAATCAGAAGTGTTTCGAAGGAGTTCGAAACTGTAAAGTGGGCGATTGTACAGTAGCATCATGGCATTGTGCCCTAGTGTCGCGACGCTGCGATGCGGCGGATGAAGTCATCTCCGTAGCGTTGTGACGCTAAGGCATTGCATCGTGATGCTATGAGATGGAGATGACGTGCGGTCTAGCTTGGGTTCACTTGTGGTTCGTGGTCTTTTGGTTCGGTTCGGTTCGTGGTCTAGTTTGAACGGTTCAAGGCGTAGTTCATCTTTTTCGAACCGGATGACTTTTATTTTGTAATAGTTAGATTTATTTTGTTTTAGGTGTCCAATCCCGATCTATTAATTTCCTTTAAATTATGTATGTGATGTATGATTTAAATTTTATTATTATATGCCATAATGTATGCCATATAGTATAAAATCCCACTATAGGTCATGCATTTAATTTCATGCATCATTTATATTATAAATATAAATATTATAATATATGTTTAGTTGCATGATTTATTTTTTATAGCATGCTCATGCATCATTTATTATAAATGTTATAATATATGTATGCATGCATTAATAACATATAAGTGCATCATTTATATTATAAAAGTTATAATATATAGTATGGCTGTAAGTTTAAAGTATGTTTTTAACTATTTCATTATCTTATTATATAAGTGTTATATATGTTAGTAATGACATAAAATTGTATGAAGAATGATATTACCTTAGGAAATTTGAAATGGTTACAATTTACTAAGCATGTCAATGGATGCAATGTATGGTTTTAATTTATTTCATTTGCTTATAATTGTTATAACAAAATGAAATTAGATATTAAAATCGATAAATCAGAATGACATGCAAATCTTAGGTTAAATTCATTTTTTAAAATAGTTTTAAAATTTGCATCATATAGATCTAAGATCACATTTCTAATGAGATTAGAAATTTAGTTTAGTCTTTTAAACTTTTTAATAGGATTAAATTAGTTTTAATTAAAAGATTAACATTGTAACAAATGTATCTATAAGGGACTTTTTGTCTAAGGTTAGTTCTGTCTAGGCTGGGGTATTTGAATTGACGGAAACATAACAATCCTACTTGGGAACTGACCTGGAAAGGTGAATTAGATAGATTTGTTATAAGCATGCAATTATTGGTTAACATTTGTTAAAGTGTCTAATGAATCTTAATCAAAATTGTTTAAGTATCCAATGAAAATGTTGTTTTTGGGCAAATTAAACAATCACTTAGTTAAAATTAGTAGCCAAATTTTTCTAAGTTAATTATGTTGGGGTTGATGCCCTAAAGTCTCATGTTTGGTAGTTTGTAAACAGCTTGTACGAACGCTTGTATTATATAATATATGATATTTTACTTCACATCTTGTTTTTTTGCTCAGTTGCATGTTTTATTTACTTTACCACAAACCAATAAACTTAAAATCTCTGGTTATCTGTATGTAACTTAAGCTGTATGGGGTAACATACAAGTGGATCATGTCTTGAGTGATAACCAAAATGGTCTGTAGTATATCGATATAGGAGAGAAACCTTATCCTGGTAACGCTAGGGATGCAACCCGCTTTGTGGAATGGTCACAAGTGTTGTGACTTGTCATAGATGGTCTGATCCTGATCATTCGTGTTGGGGACATACGAGCAGGGGGCGTCCTATACAAAGAGTTTGTATAAGACTTGACCACGAAGTGTTAACGTCTCGTTATATAACACCGTTCATGACAGAGACTTTACTTCACTAGGATGACCATAGGTAACATGACCTCAATCCTGAGTGAGTTGGAAACTCCTGCCATTGAAGGCGGTCCTTTATAAGTGTTATAAATACCTCGTTGTGTGCAATGATTTTAGTTGTTTCTTTTTAAAAATTAAAGAAAAATTAGAACTAAAAGAAATAAGAAAGACATGCATGCTCACTTAGGTATAATTCATGGTTTTAAAGAATTTAAAACTTGGATCATATAGACCTAAGATCACGGTTCTAATATGATTAGCAACCCTAAGGCTTTAATCTTTTAATCAGTTTAATAGGATTAAATTGGCTAATAAAAGGTTCAAGTGTAGCAAATCTATCTATAAGGGACCTTTTATCTAAGGCGGGTTCTGTGTAGGCTGGGGTATTTGAGTTGACGGAAACGTAACACCTCTACTTGGGAACTTACCTGGAAAGGTGAATTAGATAGATTTGATGCATGCATGCAAGTTAAGGACAGTCCATTAAAGTGTTTAAATGTGACTATTTGAAATTGTTCATATTTCATAGACAAACGTTGTTTATGAGCAGAGTTTCAAAAGACGACTTAGACTAAAATCAGTAGCTGAATTGTCTAGGTTAATGAACCCTAGGTAGAACATTTAGTGGGAAGTACTTGGGGCATAAGATGCTTCACATAAACCTTTCATGTTTCTCCTACATAGTCCACACCGTGAGATCTATCCTCGGCCTCGAGGCACCTTTGGTGTGTCCCCCTAACGGATGGTGTTTGGGTAGGTCAATATCAAGGTGGATGGAGAGAATGTTCATAGTAAGTGGGAGTGGGAAGTGCGACAGCATATCCATCGGTCTTCTTCGTTAGGTTGAATAAAGTTACTGCGTATCGCCTCGAGGCACCCTGGGAATGTTCCCCTAAAGGATGGAAATTTTGCGCGTTTCTTTATTTGATCTCCTGTAAAAGGATAAGGTAACTTAGTCTCTTGTCCTAATCTGCATCTTCCCTACGATGGGCTCATTAGGGCGGGACTCTAGCACCGAAAGTGAGGGGTCACACTTACACGAAATAGTTAATGGTTAACAATTCTGGACTGAAAAATGGTGGCTGTTAGGTTCAGTTCCAAGAGTTGGTTTTGCCTAATGGTTGAGAATGTCTCATCCTAGCAAAGGGGCAACTGATCATCCCACCGGTGGCATTTGTCCTGTCTTACTAGGGCATCATTGCAAAATAGAAGTCTATAACTTAGGGTACTTGAAACAGTTTTGCAAAACTGATTGGTTTAAAAGTGGTTTAGCAAAATCTAATAAATGTTTGTTCGTATTTTCAGAAACTTCTTTTTAAAAATGGCAACAACCACGTTGGCTTTGTTAAGCACTGAAAAACTAACTGGCGATAATTTCGCAACCTGGAAACACATGATCATAACGATCCTAATCATCGAGGATCTCATGTTCGCTCACACGGAGGCTTGTTGATGACTTTATTTTTACTGTTTCTATTTTAAGCACACGCACTACGATATATGATGCATGATACAAGTCCATGTCCCCGGCAACAGGGCCATAAACTTGACAACATAAAATTTGATCTTATTATCTTATGTCACACAACGCATGGATGATTATAACGCAAGTTTATGATATATGTTACTACTTCTAGATGTATGCATTATTAATGAAATGCTGGTAGTATGCTATGCGTTGTCACAAGTTTCCTTGCGTTGGAACCAAGTATAATTCCACCGCAAGTTTCCCGGAGTGATCCGAGATCGAACACAGGGATTGCGTAGTTAATGTGTTACGTTCATGATGTATGCGACCAAGGGTTTTTCAATTAATAAAAGATTGGTATATACAGGTATTTAAAGTTGTGGTAAAGTAAAATCATGCGGTAAAGTAAAGTTGCGATAATAAAATAAAATGCGATAAAAGTAAACCTAAGCTATTATGATACACGATATAGGATACTGATATATGATACTGAGTTTGAGACTGACTGTGAAGATTATATAAAGGGTTGTGTTATGCGGTGGCAAGTCTTTATGTATGAAACAGAAGTAGAAAAGGTAATTAATATAAACATCGCAAGTTCATTAATTGCATTAAAGATATAACTACGGTTCCACTTTCCCTTGGCGTACATCTCTCGGTGATCTGCCGCGTTCCCACATCTCTGTGATGAAACATGGATGAACGTAATGAACTCAAGGTTGCTTCCATCTCTGGAAGTACTTCTCGCTTTAGTTAACGAATTCTTCCAACCTTCTCTCGATAGAAGGAATGACATCTTCATTTCTGCTCTCACAGGTAAAAATGCCGTCTAGCATGCTTTAGGTTAACATATTTATTTCCTTAGCACAGATTAATTTACTTGTTTAATTCATGATAATTACCAAGGGATTAAGAAAACATCATGGAGAAAGCGATTAATGGAGGAACGGAAATAGACAGAAAGATGGAGATGAAAATGATCATGACATTCAATACTAATATTTAGCGTTTGATACATGGTGTGAATGTTAGAGATTTAAGAAGATGAAAACAATTGATGATAAAGAGATGGAAACAAATATAAAAGAGTGCCAACGTCTTGACACAGATCTGGATGGTGGATTTGCTTGCCGGTGAATGGAGTGGATGGAGAGAAGAGCTTCCCTCTCAGGCTTGCTTGTCCGGTAAAAGTGACCTTGGTACAGAGCTTCTATGGCGGGGATTGAAAGGATTTGCCCTGAGACTCACCTCTCGGCCTTGTCTCTTAAATCTTCCTGGATCTTCTCTGATCAGGCTCTTCAAACCAGTCTCTCGCTCAATATACAAATATCAAAATATGCCGTATCAAGTATATTTTCCAATATAATTTCAGAGGCTATTTATAGGCTCAGTTTTGACTCTCTGCAGTGTGGACCCCACTTTATTGTTATGGAAATTTCGGAAATGGTAGAGTGAATATTCCTTTTGTTACTTGATCAATCCCATCAGAAATGCACAACGATCAGCTATACACGTGTTTGAGTCCTCTGCAAATGCGTTGCTCTTTTGCATCTTCGATCGTTTGTCCGCATGCGGCGTTATTTTTTATTACTGCATGCGATTGAAGTTGCGTTAATCGCTTAGCTCTTGATCGATTGTCATATGCGCCGCAAATGCGTTGATCGTCTATTCATTCCTAAATGATGGGCACAATGTGACGTAGATGCGTTGTTCTTTTCTCTTGAGCCATGAACGCATATGGTGACTTGATTTCCTACAAAACAGACTTGAAATATTCTCTTCTACCATCGCAATGGTGTCAGTGGGTGTATTGACGACAAATTATAATTTTTGTATTTCGTAGCTAATTTCTCTACAATTGACGCAACTTTTCTCTCTTTTAATCGAAATATCTAAATAAAGCAGTATAAATTACTTGTATTTCTAAAAGTTATCAGTTGTCCTCCTATTCTAGCTCCAAATGCCACTCAAAATGTTCGAGAGGCATATGAGCGATAGACAAGGGCGAATAAGAAGGCCTGAGCCTACATCTTGGCAAGCCTTTGTGAAGTCTTGGCCAAGAAACATTAGCCTATGGTCTCAGTGCGTGAGATTATGGAGTCCTCGCGGGGATGTTTGGACAACCGTCTGAACAGCTTATGCATGAGGCTATTAAATACATATTCAACTCCAAAATGGAAGAAAGCACCTCTGTTCGTGAACATGTGCTTAACATGAAGGTCCAATTTAATGTGGCAAAGTTGAATGGGTCTACCATCAATGAAGGCAGCCAGGTTAGTATAATCCTGCATTCCTTGTCGGAGAGCTTCCTGCATTTTGTTAGCAATGTGATTCTTAACAAAGTGAAATATAACCTTACAACTCTCCTCAACGAGTTACAACATACCAATCTTTACTGAAGAAGGGTGAGGCAAATGTTGCTTCATTCTCTAGGACGTTCCATAGAGGTTCGACCTCAGGATCGAAGTCTGCACCTTCTACTTCTAACTGTGCGAAGGGGAAGAAGAAGAAGGGTGGTAAGAGAAAAGGGAAGGCGCTTGCTAACCCACCGCCTGTCGCCCCAAGGAGGCATCCACCGGTTGAATAGGGAAAGTGTTTTCACTGCAACCAGGATGGACATTGGAAGGAACTGTCCTTGGTATCTGAAAGAGAAGAAAGCAACCAAGGCTGAGGCCAAGGCCGATAAAGGTAAATATGATTTACTAGTTTTTGAAACTTGTTTAGTGGAGAATGATGATTCAGCCTAGATAATTGATTCGGGCACCACTAACTAGGTTTGTTCTTCTTTTCAGGGGATTAGATCTTGGCGACATTTGGAGGCTGGTGAGATGACGATGAGAGTAGACATCGGGCACATCGTCTCAGCTGTGGCAGTGGGAGGGCTCCAGTTAGCTTTACAAAATAGGTTTCGTATTTTGAATGATGTCTATATTGTTCCCGTACTAAAGAGGAACCTTATTTCTGTAAAGTGTTTATTGCAATGTAAATATACTGTCTCTTTTAATGTTGATAAAACGTTTATTCATAAAGATGATGTTTTTATTTGCACAGCAAATCTAGAATCGAATTTATATGTACTAAGGCCGTTAGCCATTAATTCCCTCCATAACATTGAATTGTTTAGAACTGCCGTAACTCAATCAAAACATCGACATATTTCTCCAAAAGAAAATGCCCAACTTTGGCATCTACATTTAGGGCACATCAATCTCAATAGGATTGAGAGAATGGTAAAGAATGGATTTCTAAATGAGTTAGAAGAAAATTCTTTACCAGTGTGTGAATCTTACCTTGAGTGTAAGATGATTAAACGACCTTTTATTGGAAAAGGCTATAGAGCCAAGGAGCCTTTTGAGTTAGTACATCCTGACCTTTTTGGTCCTATGAATGTGCGAGCCCGAGGTGGTTATGAGTATTTTATCATTTTTACTAATGATTACTTCAGGTGCGGGTATGTTCTTATGCAACGGAAGTCTGAATCCTTTGAAAGTTCAAAGAGTTCAAGGCTAAAGTTGAAAACAGATTAGATAGACGGATTAAAACACTTCGATCGGATTGAGGTGGAGAGTATTTGGACTCGGCATTCCAGGACTATTTGATAGAACATGGAATCGTTTCCCAACTCTCAGCGTCGGGTACACCTAAGCAAAATGGTGTAGTGGAGAGGAGAAATAAGACCTTGTTAGACATGGTTCGCTCGATGATGAGTTATGCTTCCTTACCGAACTCGATTTGGGGTTTCGCAGTGGAGACTGCGGTATACATACTCAACTGTGTTCCCTTCAAGAGTGTTGCAAGAACGCCTCTAGAGTTGTGGAACGGGTGTAAAGCTAGTTTATGTCACTTTCGCATTTGGGGTTGCCCTACACATGTGCTTGAGGCTAATCCCAAGAAGTTGGAACCACAGTCGAGGTTATACCTCTTTGTAGGCTACCCCAAAGGTACACGGGCGGGTTATTTTTATGTTTCGACGGAAAATAAGGTGTTTGTTTCAATGAATGGTACTTAAGGAGTGAGATGTAACTAGAGGGACAAACAGTAATTTGGCCCAACTGTACTTACGAGCATTTGTGAAGGATCATCGTACTTATGATTGGTTATATCCGATGGACACAGAAATATATCTGTGGTAAAAAGAGTTCAGCTGTTGGTCTTTAATGGAATGCGTGACAGCTAATGGATGTGGATCTCGTGGCTAAAGAGTTTAGTCAGCTATTCACGGACCGTTGGAGCATCAAGCCACAGGTCTATTAGGTCCCCTAGGTAGCTTGGATAAAGTCGAGAATCAGTGTTTGGATTAATTTGAAATGTTCAAATTGACAAGTGGAAGTTTGATTATATATGATATAATTGGACTTGTTAATTATATATGATATAATTAGCTAAATGTATGAGATACATTATTTTGGAGGAAATTAGATATAAATATGATTTATGTCAAGTAGAGGAGAAATTACTATAGTGGATATGTGATATCAAACTATAAGGTGAAAATATAATATGATTATATTTATTAATAATTTAAATGGTTAATTTTATTATAATTAAACTAAAAACTCTTTCGGACGTGCGTTAGTGGAATAAACTGCGTCGGTTATTGTAGCCGAAGAATAAAAATGAAATTTTGTTTCATTTTGAAAGGTTTGAAAAGTGTTGGCGTTGGTGTGGAAACGTAAACGATTGCAGAACCTATACGATAGTCGCTCAGCACCTAAACGATCACATACCTCGCGCCTAAAAGATCACACGTTACTTCCTAAACGATCGAATAGTGTGCCGTGTTTGCTAAACGATTGTTTAGTAAAACCTACCTGATCGTGTAGTTTCTTCTAAACGATAAGCATATAGCTATGCGATAGCTTCCTATTCTCTCCCACTTGCTTATCGTCTACACGATCAGTTCTTCCTCCTACTTCTACCAAACTCAACAAAGACCATACTTTGGGTTCTCACTCCGAGAATACCAACGGATCCTTTCTGGTGGTGTCGTCCCCGCTGCGTTCATTTGTTTGCGGTTGTTCGTGCTGCTGCAGCCGATGCATTTGCTGGGCGTTTGTTGATCGGGTAGAGGTCTTCCGCTGCGTTGAGTTCGAAAGCTTGAAGAGTGTCTTCACTGGTATGAGAACTCTTTCCCTTGATTTTAGTGTTCAAAGTATGCCGTTAATTACTATATATTTGCATAACTGTATGTTCGAATGTATTTGGTGTATTTCTATCACGGTAAAATTGGAAAGATCTGACGGCACTCATGGATGCTCTTCGTCAAGAGATCCTTCAAATCAACCCTAGGTCAAATGCTCAGAGGGAGAAAAATGGGTATATGATACTTCATTTTATCCTCTTCATGTTTCTCCCTAAAAGTTCACACTGTGAGATATATACTTGGCCTCAAGGCACCTTGAGTGTCCCCTTAAGGATGGTGTTTGTATAGATCAATATCAAGGTGAATTGAGAGGGTGTTTATAGTAAGTGGAAATGAGACGTGTGACAACACATCCCTTGATCTCTCTCATTAATTTGAAGTAAAGTCTCATGCACGGCCTCGTGGCACCTTGAGTGTCCCCTTATAGATGGCATTTTTGCATGACGCTTTATTCAAACTCCAGAATATATGGTTGGCTTACTAGAGCGGAAATCTATAATCTATAATGAGGGGTTACACTTACAAGAAATGTTAAACGAGTTTAACTATTTCTAGACTGAACAATGGTGACTGATAGTTACAGTAATAAGGAATTGTTTTGTTTATTAGTTGAGCTAGTCTCATTTCAGTGAATGGGCATCTGATCACCTTATGGTAGCTTTTGTCCTATCTTACTGAAGCATCATTGCAAACTAGATGTCACTTAGGGTACATTAGATTATTTTGCTAAAATTGAGTGGTTTTTCCTAATGGTTTAATGCAAATAGACTAATATAAATAATTTGTATGGTTTCACCAAATTTAATCATTATGACTTCCATGACTCTTAATTTACGTCGCCAACAAACTAACGGGCGATAATTACATGACTTGAAAAAATATAATAAGCACTATCTTGATCATCGATGACCTCCGGTTTGTCCTAATGGAGGATTGTCCTCCCATTCCAGCATCAAATGCTGCTCGAAATGTTCGAGAAGCATATGAGCGATGGACACGAGCAAACAAAAAGGCTCAAGAGTACATCTTGGAAAGCCTTTCTAAAGTATTGGCCAAGAAGCATGAGCCCATGCTCATGACCAGTGAGATCATGGAGTCCTTGAGGGAAATGTTTGAACAACCATCTGCACAGCTTAGGCACGACGCTCTCAAATACATCTTCAATGTTCGTATGCAAGAACGGGCATCTATTAGAGAACATGTTCTCAATATGATGGTCCACTTCAACATGCCGGAGATGAATAAGTCCATCATCGATGAAACCAGTCGAGTTAGCTTCATCCTGGAAACTTTATCTGAAAGTTTCCTACAGTTCCGTAGCAATGTTATTATGAATAGGATTGACTACAACTTGACTACCTTACTCAATGATCTATAGACTTTTCAATCATTGATGAAAACCAACAAAAGGATGAGGCAAATTTTACTTCATCCTCTAAGAAGTTCTTCAGAGGTTCGACCTCTGGGACGAAGTCTATGCCTTCTTCTTCTGACACCAAAAAGTGGAAGAAGAAAAAACATGGAAAGGAAAAAGCTAACCCACCAGCTGCTGTCCAGAAAGGCAAGAAGAACAAGGCTGTAAAGGGAATCTGTTTCCATTGCAACTAGGAGAGACATTGGAAGAGGAACTGTCCCAACTGCTTGGTAGAAAAGAAGAAGGCCAAGCAAAGTAAATATGATTTACTTGTATTAGAGACCTGTTTAGTAGAGAATGATGATTCTGCCTGGGTAATTGATTTAGATGCCACTAACCATGTTTGTTCTTCATTTCAGGGAATTAGTTCCTGGCGACAACTGGAAGCTAAGAAGATGACAATGTGGGTGAAACTGGGCACGTTGTCTCAGCTGTGGCAGTGGGAGGTCTCCAGCAGACTTTACAGAATAAATATATTTTACTTGAAAATGTATATGTTGTTCCTGGTTTGAAGATGAACTTAATTTCTGTAAAGTATTTGTTAGAACAGTGTTATGTATTCAATTCTCTGTAAATAAAGTGTTTATTTCAAAGAATGGTATTAATATTTTTCTACTAAATTGGAAAACAATCTTTATGTGCTAAGATCGTTAGCAACTAAAACTCTCCTTAACACTGAAATATTTAAAACTACGGTAACTCAAAATAAAAGACTTAAAATTTCTCCTTAAAAAAAGGCCCAACTTTGGCACCTAAGATGAAAAGCCATTGGTGAGAGAGAATTGAAACTATAGGTTATATTGTATTTGATACAATACAGAAACTATAGGTTATATGTTATATTCGATATAACATATAGTTTAATATATATATTATATGATAAGCTAGTTATCATATAAATATATATTAATTGATTTATTAAAAATAAACTAAATTTATTTAATTTAATTTTTTTTTAAAAAAAATCATTTATTAACTCTCTCCCCTTCTTTCTCTCTAAGTCATGATAGTAGGGTGGTTTGTTTTCAGTTTTCTTCCTCTAGTGTGTTTCTCCTCTTTATTCTCTCAAAATCCCTCTCTTCTAAAATAGTCAGAGCCTACAAAATTCATGGATTCTCACCTAGAGAATACTAAGATAACATTCGTGGTGGTGTTCGTTCTGTTCGAAGGATTTTCATTGAAGATAGGTCTTCAAGGATAAGGGTTTTCTAAACCCAATTTTCTTCTGTTAATTTTTCTCTTACCATGGTGTAAAATTAATTAAATGCATATGGTTTGATTTTCTTATTTTAATATAATTCTCAATTTTGTAAAATTTAGGATTTGGGTCCGATCTCCATTTTCACTCATGAACCTTTACTGGTTCCTTCATGAGGTCTATCAATAGTATCGTTGATAACATGTTATCATGGATAGCATGTTATCAGTGATACTATGATATGATGCTATCAATGAAAACTTTTATGCACAATCAAACAATCTCGAGGAGTCATTTCATCTCAAATACTACATTACATAATACACAAATATTATTAGTGATATCCTTTACATTGATAACGATAGAAAGATATCACTGATAGTAGCTATCAATGGTATCCTTTATGACTATCAATGTAGAAGGATGTCATTCTACATGCATCAATAATGACATACAAACACATTACAAGTATCAATAAATTAATCAAAAGACCCCAGTTATTTACAAACAAGTATAATATGCTATCAAATTCAAACAACAAAAAGCATCAAAACATTACTATTGATAGAAACATATCAGTAATAGCCACTATTTGGCTATCATTGATAGAAACATATCAGTGATAGCAACTGATAGCTCATTTCTCAAATTGAAAGTTATAACTAATAGCAGCATCACTAATAATAGCTATCTATCATAGCAACTAATAGCAAATTTCTCAAATGGAAAGCTATCATTGATAGCGAGAATCAATTACTATCACTAATAGTAGCTATCAATGATATTCACTGATAGCAACTGATAGCACATTTCTTAAATTAAAAGTTATCACTAATAGCAGTATCATTGATTGCAACTAACAACGAAAGCAACTAATAGCACATTTCTCAAATTGGAAGCTATCACTGACAGCAACTGATAGCACACTTCTCAAATCGAAAAGCTACCAGTGATAGCTATTGATAGAAGCTATAGGTGATTGCCACTGATAGCACACATCTCAAATTGAAAGCTATCATGGATAGCTTCCAATTTGAGAAAATCGGGAAGCAACGTGCAAAATGTGGCTAGGCATGGATTTTTTTGGTTTTTTTTACCATTTTTTGTTCTATATATGCAATTATTTTATCATTGTACCACATATTCTATTATTTTGGGCTTGATTTCTATTTATGCATCTAGTCCAATAACAAACTAATATAACATATGTTTAATTGCCTAATAACAAATTAATATAACAAATGTGTACATGCCTAATAACACACTACTATAACAAATGTTTAACTTTCTAATAATAAGTGTATAACTGCCTAACAAACTAATAATCTTTCAATTGGAGGAGGATCAAGGAAGAAAGTGGAAGAGAAGAAAGAAGAAAATGAAAAAATGTTACAGGTGAATGGAGAATAGATAATTTATTAAAATTACTTCCCTAATTTAAAATGTCACATCATCATTTAAAAGTAATAAAATTAAAATTACTTTGAGTATCTCTTAAACAAGAGTATATTTTGCCCAGGAGTTTGGAAGTAGGAGTTATGAATTCAACTCCTTGTTTAATTCAAAGAGTTTGTGGATTTCACTACTAAAAAACATCAATTTTATATTTGATCTTCTAACATTGTAAGGGCGAAATCACTAAACTTCATAATGCCTAATGTAATTGACGGACCCAAAATCTCTTTCGTTCAATAATGCCTCACTTCCCCACATTATTTACCAATAAAAATAGGAAAAAGACACTATTTGATTTGAAGCTCTCTCTCTACACACGCTAGTGTTTAACACGTGCTATGGAAGTGATAATTTAAATTTATTTAATCATATATTAAAATAAAATGTGAATTTACCAATTTCAATTATTTTTTAGTAATTAATTTAAAGAATTCTGACCATACATAAAATTTTGGAAAATTGTCAGAAATAGGAGCATAAGTTTTCACCTTCAGACCATTTTGGTTATCACTTAAGACATGATCCACTTGTATGTCACCACATACATGCTTAAGTTACATCTAGATAACCAGGGATTTTAGGTTTATTGGTTTGTGGTAAAGAAAATAAAACATTCAACTGAGCAAAATCAAGAAGTGAGGTAAAATATCATATATTATATATCACAAGCGTTCGTACAAACTGTTTACAAACTACAGGACACAAGGCATCAACCCCAACAAAATATTCATGCCCATCTCGAGCCCTAATACTTATTGGACCACAGAGGTTAGAATGTATAAGCTCTAAGGTTTCCTTGACTCTTTAACCTTTTCCAGTAAAAGGTCATTTGGTCATCTTGCCTTCGAGGCATGATTCACACACAGGAAAAGAGTTTTCTTTTAAACTCTTTAGAAGTCCACATTTCACCAACTGCTCAATCCTATTGAGGTTGATGTGACTTAACCTTAGATGTCAAAGATAGGTGTTTTCCTTAGGAGAAACTTTTACTCTTTTAGCTGTTGTCGCCGTATTGAACATTTCAGTATTAAACAAGGCTTTTCTGACTAACAGCCTTAGTACATATAAGTTACTTTCCATTGAACCAAAACCAATCTACATTCCATTCTTGAAAATACACACTTTACTCTAAAAAAAGAAGACGGTATAACCTTGTTCAATGAGACAAGAAACCGAGATTAAGTTCCTTTTGATATGAGGAACTACAAAAACATTGTCCAGTAACAGATAACGTTTCTTATCCAAAAATAACTTCAGCCTGCCTACAGCAACAGCTGAAACAACCTCACCAGTACCGACTCGAAAAGTCATCTCTCCCTATGGCAACATTTTCCAGGAACTAAATCCTTGGTAAAAGGAATTGACGTGGTTAGTAGCATCCGAATCAAGGATCCAGACAGAATCATCATTCTCTACCAAACACGTCTCCAAGACCAATAAATCATATTTACTATCTTTAGACTTTCTCCTCTTTTGGAGAGTAGTGGGATCAGTATCAGAACCTAAATAATGTCCAAGTTCCATATTAGAGAACACTTCTCTTCTATGAACTTTAATAGAGTCAGCAACACTTGTTTTCTCTTCCTGGAGATTAACTTGGGAATTGACACTACTGGTATTGTCACCCATCCCTCTGTGCTCGAAAAGTAAGAACTGACGTTCAAACCATTCTTGCAACAAGTTCATGATCTCATGTGCAATGACCAAGTTCTCAACCCTTTTGACCAAAGCATCAGGTATGCTAGCCAATATGTGAAGTCGGGCCAATGAATTAGCCTTCATCCATACGTCATATGCATTACGAACACTTCATAGTGCATCAAGGGCTAGGACTTGAGGATACTTCTTAACCATGACAAATTAGAGGTCGTTTACCACGAAATACGTTTTACAAGACTCTTTCCACTGTATGAAATCGGTCAAACTAGAGGCATTTAATGGAAAATAAAACATGTTACTGAAAACAAAAATACATTGACATATGTTAGGTTTTAAGCAAACACTCAATGAAAAAACATACAACGTCCAATACGGTTTAGCGAAACTAACATGAACCCCGTGTGACATCTAGTTTCGTAATGACGCTCCAAAGGTTTAGGACAAAAACAGCCGAAGGGTGGTCAATTTATTCCTCCTCTGAATTAAGACATTCTCAACCAATCATTAATACTAGAACAACTTTTGCTCCTATAACAACTAGCCATCATTGATTTGGTCAAGAAATCATTAACTTACTTAACAATTTCCCGTAAGTGTAACTCGCCATTTTAGATCCTAGAGTTCTGCCTCAAGCAGCCAATTCGAAGGGAAAAAATCCGATTGGGGAAAAAACTAAAGTGACCCTATCCATTTCTGGAGTTCACCTTGATATTGACCAACTGCACAAAACCCATCCGAAGGGGGATGCTCCCAAGGCGCCACGAAAGAGTGCAAAAATGATCTCACGGTGAGAACTAATGAAGGAGACTATAGGACGTGTTGACACACCCTTCACCCACTTACTATAAACATTCTCTCCGTCCATCTTGATATTGACTCATGCAAACACCATCCGAAGGGGAATGCTCTCAGGGCACCACAAGGCCGAGCATGAATCTCACAACGTAAACATTCAGGAAGAAACGTGAGTGGAATCGTTGACATATCATATATATCTCTTCCTTCCACTGAGTATTTTATAACCTAGGGTTTAGTTTACTTAGAAAAAACACAACTAAGAATTTTAACTAAGTAACCTTTTAGGTTTGCCCAAGAGTAACTTTTACCTTGATAGTTGAACAACTTCTGATCATCATCCATTGAACTCTTTAACGGAGTCTTTGACCAACTGTCACATGCTTGCAAGAAATCTATCTAATTCACCTTTCCAGATAGGTTACCAGGTAGGGGTATTCTATTTCCGTCAGCTTAGGTACCCCAGCCTAGACAGAAGCCACCTTAGACAAAAGGTCCCTTATAGATAGATTTCATACAATTTTAGTCTTTTATGCCAATCAATTTAATCCTATTAAACCGATTTAAAAAGATTAAACTAGGTTGCTAATCCCATTAGAATCTTGAACTTAGGTCTATCTCAATCCAATTTTAAAATTCTTTTAAAACATGAGTTCGCCAAAGTTCGCATGCAACTCTTTCTTATCGATTTTAGTTCTAATTTCCATTATAACACTTATAACAGAATCAACCAAAACTAATCACAACGCAAAACAAAACACATATAAGGCATTCATAACTTTTACAAATTAGCCTAAGTGTCATGCTCCATGCATTGTTCATTTATTGCTACGTTTATATAACACTTATACAAAACATCAACAAACCAAGCAAACATGCTTCAATTCACCCTTATATAATGCTTATAATATAAATATGATGCATGAATATGCTTACTGCATGCATAAATATAACTCTTATATTTCATGATGCATGTGCATGCTCTCTTGTAATTTCATCATGCCATATTATAATGCTTATAATACATGATGCATGAATAATTGCACAACCTAAGGTGGGTTTCAAATCTATATGTCATACAGTATGCCATATAAACCATATACATTTCATATATATTAACCAAAAGTTGATGAACTGGGATAATTAGCCTCAAAATCCTCAAAACTAAAGCTAACTATTACAAAAGCAAAGAGTCTTTGGTTCAAAGAGGCAAACCGGGTCTTGAACCGTCCGGTCGAAGTCCATGTCTCCATTGATTGTGCACCAAAAACCTTACTATCGTCTACATGAAAGAGTAAATGCTTTACTCAATCGTTTATCAACGCTTGCAGAGCTAAATGATCGTTTAGCAACAATCGTGTACCTTTTACTATGCGATGGAGTATGAGGTACATGATCGTGCAGCGCACAACGCAAAACGCTAATCTTAAACTATCGTCTAAACGACAACAATATAGTGAAGCACAATCGTCTAAACAATCGGTGAGCGAGTGCCAAAGTATCGTATACCGCATGATCGTGTAGTTAGTAACTATGTGATGAGGCATGCTAACTACACGATCGCTTAGAGTGTGCCTTTTATTAAACAATGAGCATCAAATGCTCCCACTCGATCATTTACCTCTAGCATCCACGCGATCGGGCAACCAACGCTACGCGATAGAGCAAACACTTTACCCCCTTGTTTCGCATTAGCTAAACGATTGTTTAGTAAATACTACATGATCGCGTAGAAAAATCTACATGATCGTTTAGTCAAATCCCAACGATAGTTTACCTGAGGCTACATGATATGACCAACTCTTGGTCTTCTTCCTTGCTAAAAACCACATCTCTATGCTTCGAAACTTCATCACGAACGACTCAACAAACTTAAACACTTTGAATTACAAACTCGATGGCTTGTTAATTATGCCCAAAAACGTAGGGGCCCTTACAAATTAAAACTTTGTAATTGAAAGAAAGCTTTAAATAGAGGCAATTAACCCGTAAACATTCTTCAACAACCATCCACAAACGCATTTAACACTTAAACACAAATGTAGAAAACCCACCACGACTGTAAAAAAGGTTTAAAACATAAATGAAATTTGGAATATCAGCACAACCTGGCTCTGATACCAATTGAAGGAAATCAGACATGAGGATTTCCATGAGCAATGGAATGATCGTTCCAAATTCCATTCGAAATTGAACATAAACCCTTACAGTACAAGACATGAAAACTTACATGTCATGCACAATACGAAATTACAACATGCTTAACAATGAGATCAAGGGATAAAGTACCATATCTTTGAAGACTCATTCTTCAACTCCCTTGATCACGAAGGCTCGTTCAGTCTCCAAGACAGCAACATATGAATGCTCGAACACAACGACCACAACACAACACGATTAACAGCAACCACCACACGAACACTGTGAAGACACAATGGACAACCTCCAAAACCTCAAACTTAGTCGAGTTGAGTGAGGACACCACCACAATGGCTACCTTGGTATTCTCGGTGTGAGAATCCAAAAGTGTGGGCTCTGTGTGGACTTGGTTAGAGGAAGAGACCGGAGGAGTAACAATCATATAAACGATTGAGCAAGTGGGAGATGAGAAGTGTCTATCGCATAGACGAATGCTCAATCGTGTAGAAGAGGGCAGCCTATCATATAGCAAATGCCATGTGATCGTTTAGTTATGACCAACTGAGTGAACTATCGTATAGTAACACTCCATGATCGTTTAGTCTCTCTTTCAGCTAATGTTTAATGAAACCAATTCACTTGACAACAATCTATGAGTTCTTTCCGAGAATAGCAACTCTACTAAATTTAGAAAAACATTTTCCCTTTTATCTCACGGTCACCACAAAACCACCAATAACCTCCCATTCAATTGGTTATTAGAAAAAAAGAGATAATTATCCAATAATTAATATTATTATAAATATATATGATAACCAACTTACCATATAATATTTATAACCTATAGTTTTAATATCTCATCTTATGAAACATATAAACCATAGCTCTTTTTCTACTTTATGGTACTTAATGTAAATCATATTTACATTAATCCTCCATTTGATGTATCTCATACATCACACCGATCATATCATATATAATCGAATTTCCTCTTATCAAATTGAACATTTCAAATCAACCCCAAGAACTGATTCTCAACTTAAATACATTGAACTACCAAGGGGACCTTATGGACCTATATCTTGAGGCTCTAATGGTATGTGAATAACTGACTAAACTCTTTAATCATGGGATTCACCAACCGTTAACTGTCAGGCACTTCACTAAAGACCGACAGTTGTACTCTTCTTACTACAGATATATTTTGTGTCCATATTAACCAATTAATAGTGCGATAATCCTTCACAGATCGCTCATAACTACAGTTGGGCCAATAATCGTTATCCCCCTGTAGTTACATCTAACTCCTTAAGTACCACTGATCTCTCTAATAAACATAATTCATAGTCCTACTATGACTGAGTCCTCTCTTCCAAAGAGAAGTTGTGGCCATTATGTTCAAGACCCAAAATTAGCCCTTAAGGGAGCAATCTATCTACTTACACTTGCTTTAGGGAAGGAGTGAATTTCATCTTGTGTAACTGAGTTCCCAGCTCCCAAATCAGACAAATCCCCAAAAAGGTAGGCATATTGAGTTTGAAATCTGGCCACTCTCACCCATACTAATCAAAAGATCGCCCTCAAAGGTAGGAGTTTACAAAACACTCGAGATTAAGGTCACGTCATCTATGGTCGTTAAGGTGAGATGCAAGTTTTAAGTATCAACGACGTTATATAAAGAGACTAGTCATCTCGTGGTCTAGTCTTATACAAACTCTTTGTATTTGACACCCCTGCTCGCATGTCTCCACATGAATGGTCAAGATCTATCGTCTGTAGTAGTTCACAACACTTGTAAACCTCTAGAAAACAGGCCGTATCCGTAGTGTCACTAGGATCAGGTATCCCTCCTTAACCCTTATACTACAGACCTATTTAGGTTATCACTCAAGGCATGATCTACTTGTATATCTCATATACATGCTTAAGTTTACATACAATAACCATGGAGCTTTGATTATTGGATATGAGTAAATGCAAAATAAAATAACTTTGATTTTATTCATAACAATGTGTACATTTTACAATCTACGGGACTCCGGGAGAATTAGGACACCAATCCCAACAATTAGCTACGTGATCGCATGGTATTTCATACTCATCGCATAGCTGCTTGGCACATGGTGCGTTAGCTAAATGATCAGCTGCACGGTGTTCTTTTAAAGGCAGTTCGGTTCGAGCGGTTCAAGACCCAGTTCACCTATTCTGAACCGCTTGACTCAAATTTTGTAATAGTTAGCCTTTCTTTGTTTTTTAGAGAGGTTTTATCCCGCTCCATCAACTTTTAGTATAAATATACATGTGATGTATGTTTTTATGATATGTCATAATGTATGCCATATAATTTTGAAACCCACCATAGGTTATGTATTTATTTTCATGCATCATTTTATATTATAAGTGTTATAATATACTAGTATGCATGATTTAAATTACATAAAGCATGCTCATGCATCATGTAATATGAGAGTTATAATATATGTATGCATGCATTATAGCATATCCATGCATCATTTATATTATAAGTGTTATAATATAAGGTTGAATGGTTGTATGGAATGTATGCTATAACATGGTTCATTACTTAGTTATATAAATGTTATATATTAGTAATGAATGATAATTGCATGAAGCATGACATTACCTTAGGTTAATTTATAAATGTTATAATTAACTTATGTATGTCAATCATGTAATGGTTGGTTTTAATTGTTTCATTTACATATAATTGTTATAATAAATGAAATTAGAATTAAAATCAATAATAAAGAGTTACATGCAAACCTTAGTCTTTAATCAAATTTAAAACTGTTTTAAATTTTGATTGAGATAGACCTAAGATCACGTTTCTAATGAGATTAGAAATCTAAGTTTAATCTTTAAAATCGGTTTAATAGCATTAAATTGATTCCTAACAAAAGATTAAATATGTAACAAATGTATCTATAAGGGGTCTTTTGTCTAAGGCGGCTAGGCTGGGGTACTTAAGTCGATGGAAACGTCGCACCCCTACCTGGGAACCTACCTGAAAAGGTGAATTAGATAGATTTGTTACATGCATACAAGTTTGATTGAAAGTCTATTACAGAGTTCAATGGGACTTCGATCAAAATTGTTTAATCAGCAAAGACAAGAGTTGTTTTTGAGCAAATTAAATAAACACTTAGATAAAATTAATAACCGAATTTTCCTAAGTTAATTAACCTTAGGTAGAACACTCAGTGGGAGGAAAATAGGGTATATTATACTTCATTTTTCCTCTACACATTTCTCCTTAAAAGTTCACACCATGAGATCTACTCTCGACCTCGAGGCACCATGGGTGTCCCCCTACGGGTGGCATTTGGGTAGGTCAATACCAAGGTGAATGGAGAAAGTGTTTATAGTAAGTGAGAGTGGGATATGTGACAACACACCCCTCAGTCTCTCTCATTAGGTTGAATAAAGTTTCATGCATTGCCTTAAGGCATCGTGGGTGTCCCCCTAAAGGATGGTTGATTTGATATCTAGAAATGGATAGGGTTACTTTAGTCTCTTGTTCCAATCGGCTTTTTCCTAAGGTTGGCTCATTGGGGTGGGACTCTATAACCTAAAATGAGGGGTTACACTTACACATAATTGTTAAGGATGTTAACAAATTTTGGACCGAACAATGGTGACTATTAGTTATAATTACAGGGAATTGATTCTGTTTAATGGTTGAGAATGTCTCATTTCAGTGAAGGGGCAGTTGATCACCCTACGGTGACTTTTGTTCTGCCTTATTGAAGCATCATTGCAAAATAGATGTAACTTAGGGTACATTAGACTATTTTGCTAAAACTTGATTGGTTTTCATAAAAGTGGTTTAATGCAAGTAGATTAAAGTAGTTTGTTCTTTTTCAGCAAAATTTAATATGGCAACCACCACTCTTAGTTTACTAGTCACTAATAATTAACAGCCGAAAACTATGCTAGCTAGAAAAACACGATCAACACTATTTTAATCATTGATAACCTGCATTTTGTCCTGATGGAGGAGTGTCCTCCCATTCTACATATCAATGCTCCTTGAAACGTTTAGGAAGCATATGAGTGTTGGACAAGGGCAAACGAAAAAGCCCGAGCATATATATTGGCAAGACTTGACGAAGTATTGGCCAAGAAGCATGAGCCCATACTCACAGCCCCTGAGATCATGGAGTCTCTGAAGGGAATTTTTGGACAACCATCTGCACAGCTCAAGCAGACGCTCTCAAGTACATCTTCAATGTCCGTATGCAAGAGGGGGCATTTGTTCGAGAACACGTTCTCAACATGATTATCCACTTTAACGTGGCGGAGATTAACGGGTCAAGCATCGATGAGGTCAACCAAGTTAGCATCATACTGGAATCTTTACCTGAAAGTTTCCTGCACTTCCATAGCAATGTTGTTTTGAACAGGATTGACTATAACCAGACTACACTGCTCAATGAGCTATAGACCTTCCAATCCTTGTTGAAAAGTAGGGAGAAGAAAGATGAAACAAATGTTGCTTCATATTCTAAAAAGTTCCATAAAGGTTCGACCTCTGGAACTAAGTCTCTACCTTCTTCCTCCGGCACCAAAAACTGGAAGAAGAAGAAGGGTGGAAAGGGGAAGGTTGCTGCTAACCCAGGAGTTGGTGCACCAAGGGGTAGATGACCTATCAGGGTTGACAGAGGAAAATGATTCCATTACAACTAAGATGTTCAATGGAAGAGGAACTCCCCCAGATATTTGGCAGAAAAGAAGAAGGCCAAATAAGGTAAATATGATTTACTTGTCTTAGAACCTTGTTTAGTGGAAAATGATGATTCTGCCTGGATTTTTGACTCTAGGGCCACTAACTATGTTTGCTCTTCATTTCAGAGAATTAGTTCTTGAAGGAAACTTAATGTTGGTGAGATGACAATGCGAGTTGGAACTGGGCACGTCGTCTCAGCTGTGATAGTGGGAGGTCTTCGGTTGACTTTACAGAATAGATTTCTCATTTTGAATGATGTATATGTAGTTCCTGACTTAAAAAAGGAACTTAGTTTTTATAAAGTGTTTGTTAGAACAATGTTATCATTTAAACTTTTCTTTTAATAAAGTGTTTATTACAAAGAATGATGTTGATATATGATAACTTGTAAAAAATACAAGTTATTATATCTCTTTCATTTAAAATAATAAGGCAAATGCATGAAATTTAGATAATTTTTACCAATAAATCTATACAAAAAGCGAAGCATGCGATCATATACTTCTAACGCATAACATATTTAAACTCCAGACTAATTTTGCTACTTCTGTGCAGTATATCCTTCAGAAGTCTGATGATTGCATGATCACATACCCACTAATGCGTTCAAAGTAAGAAGTTGCCTGAGAAGAAAAGGAAAGACGATCGCATAAGCTGCAAGCATTGAGGCATGACATGACATGAGTGGTGGGTGTCACATCACAAGTTGCATTGGTGATCGACAGGAAAACTTTGTTGAAGATTCAGTGAACCACTGACACATTGTAGACGACACGATAGGATATGGAATTTAATATGCCCTATCAACGCAATCATGAGCTTGAGAAAAGAAGTGCTCGAGAACGCCAATAAATACCCGTACAAATGCCATGCAGAAAAGAGGAGTGAATATATATCGTAACATATATTAGGGGATATATTGTGGGAGATGAGAAGAATGCCTTGAAAAGGGATTCTGCTAGAAACCCCTATCAGTTTTCCATAGAAACTTCTTAGTGAGAGCTTAGGATTCTAAGGAAAGAAGAAGATAATACTGTTCGATTATCTAAGTGAAGCAGCTATAAAACGACTCGAAAGAGGCAAGACATTGCGAACCACGACTTGACTCTCTGACCCTTTCTCTTTGTTTGTGTATTTGTATTGTATTTCGTTTTGACAAATTCAGAATTGCATTATGAATACATGTTTATTAAATATCTTGTCTATCTTTTTCACCAATATCATGCATAGCTAAATTACTTCATGGGTTGAGAAGATTGTAGCTAACACGACTAAATAACTGGAGGAATCATGCGATCAACTTATTTTATGGATGCTTCTATTTGTTGCTTGAATCAATTGAGAAATTGTTCTAAGTAAAGCTAATCTAAGTTTGAAAGAATTTAGATTAAGACCTCATAAAATGAGAGAAAATTTTCCTTAGAAATAAGTACATTCTTTGCATATTACACCTATCGCATGCATCTTAGAGATAAGATAATGTGGCAAAGAACACTGAGAAGTGCTGGACGTAATATTGAGTGTATAGCTTGATCGAATATTTCATCTAGTTGTTTAGAAAATGTTAGTAAAAAATAATTTCAACCCTCCTATCGCATATCTGTTATCCAACTCGCACTGCTTCATTTTAAACACAATCCTCATCGCATATTTAGGTTTAAGTTTGATTATTCGGTCACTCCTTTGAACATTTTAACTTGCGCTAAGATCATATTTTTAGTTTCATTGCGTGCTTACAAGCAATCCCTGCGTTCGACCCTGAACTCACCAGGAACTTCGGTAAAATTTGCACCTGGGTTTGACTAAAGAAAACTGAGCGTTAAATCTCATAAGCATTATTATTTCATCCCATGTACAAAGTGCATTAATATATGTTTTGTAAAACTGAAAAACAATTTTTATGTGCTAAGGCCGTTAGCAACAAATGCCCTCCATAACATAGATATGTTTAAAACTGTTGTAACTCAACATAAGAGACTTAGAATTTCTCCTAAGAAAAATGCCCAATTTTGGCACCTAAGATCAGTACACATTAATCTTAATAAGATTGAGAGGTTGGTGATGAATGGACTTCTAAGCGAGTTAGAAGAAAATTCTTTACCTGTGTGTGAGTCATGTCTTGAAGACAAGATGACTAAAAGACCTTTTATTGGAAAAGGTTATAGGGCCAAAGAACCTCTAAAGCTAGTACATTCAGACCTCTGTGGTTCGATGAATGTAAAAGCTAGGAGAGGTTATGAATATTTCATCACTTTTACTGATGATTATTTAAGATATGGTACGTTCATTTAATGCAACATAAGTCTGAATGTTTTGAAAAGTTCAAAGGATTCAAGGTTGAAGTTGAAAATGCATTAAATATAATTATTAAAATATTTTGATCTGATCAAGGGAGAGAGTTTATGGATTTAACTTTCTAGAACTATATGATAAAACATGGAGTAATATCCCAACTCTCAGCATCTGGTACACCTCAACAAAATGGTGTATCAGAAAGGAGAAATTAAACTCTGTTGGACATGGTTCGGTCTATGATGAGTTACACTTCCTTACCTGACTCATTTTGGGGTTATGCAGTGGAGACTGTAGCATACATCCTGAACTGTGTTCCCTTCAAGAGTGTTGCCAGAATACCTTTGGAGTTATGAAATGGTCATAAGCTAGTTTACGTCATTTCAGAATTTGGGGTTGCCTAGCAAATGTGCTTGAGGCTAATCCTAAGAAATTGGAACCATGTTCAAGGTTATGCCTATTTGTAGGCTACCCCAAGGAAATGGTTGTATGTCCGAAAACTCATAGTTTGTAATGTTAAACATATTCTATTATCAATAAAGATGTTATTGACATTTATTCAATAAAACTGCTATTGAATATGTGAATTGCACTTGTAAAGTCTAAATCCAATAAACTAAAGATCCATGACTATTATATGAATACATGAACTTTATGTGGAGACATAAGAGTGGATCAAGTTCAATAAATAGTCAAAATGGTCTATAGTATATGAATAAGGTTAGGTACCTTATTTTGGTAACACTATCGGATATGACCCACTCTTTAGTTATCACAATTTGTTGTCAAGTGCTACAAATGAAGTGATCCTGATTCGTTTATGAATTGACATGAAAAGCGGGGGCGTCCTATGCAATGAGTTTGAATAAGATCGGACCAAGAACTAAGTCACTCTTACTTTATAATGTTGTTTACTATTTAAAACTGGCTATTTCAAAGCGATGACCTAGGTAACTTGACCTTAATCCTGAGCTAACTATGAACTCATGTTTATTCGGGATTATCCTTAGATTTGCATGGGCGAGGGTTGGTTCAACAGTGCTGGTTCAATAAGTTTCCCATTTCAGGGGTAACACTGAGTAGATAGCTAGGGACATAGGGTGCAAGACGGAATTCATTTCTACCCACTTTTGGGGATAGTAGAGAGGTTGTTCCCTTAAATGTTGACTCTGGGTCTTGAACAAAGGGCCCCACCATCTCATTGGCCTGAGCGGGACTTGGTTTAGTGATTGGATCACAAACTAATTGTTTATTAGAGGATCAGTTGTACTTAAGGAGCAAGATGTAATCTCGGGGGTAAAACAGCTTTTTACCCGTCCATTACTACGAACAACCTGTAAAGGGTTGACTTACTTATCATGGTTATATCAAATGGACATAATATATCTAAGTGAGGGGAGTGCAAATATAGGCTATAGTGGACAACTCTATTAGTTAACGAATGTTGATTAACTAGGTTAAAGAGTTTGACCGGTTAGTCTCGAATTGTTGGAACCCATGATCTGTAGGTTCATTGGATCTCTTTACTAGCTTAATATAGACAAAATTGAAGAACTATGTGAAGTAAGAATTTGAAATGTTCAAATTTGGGTTTTAGGGAAAATTGTATTTTATATGAGATATAATTTATAATTAAATAATTAATGTATTAAATAATTATTTTTAAGAGTATACTTGATCATTAACATGAAAGTGTTTTTTAAACTTGATTAATGTGATTAATCAAAGCTAGGTGTCATAAATAATTTAATATATGATATTAAATTTCATTATTTTATTTAACTGAAATTGTTTTAATTAAATAATTTCTAAATTTGAAAAATTGTATTTCATTTTTTTAATAAAAAATTAGTTAGTGGAAAAATCCAATTGTTGGATTTTCCCATTAACTAAGTGGACTTTGATGTGACACTTCCTAAGCTTGACACCTAGAGATGACATGCTAGTGGAGTTTGAGGTGAAGATATGAAAAATGGGATTTTGCATGTGTTTTCTCTATAAATGGTTTTGTTTAATTTGAAAGACAATGCTTCCACAACTTTTGACCTAAACTCTTCCACCTTAACTCTCCTTTACTCTCATTCTTTCTATAGTGAAATTCCCTTATTTTCACTAAAATAACGGTCCCACCATCGTGTTCTTCAACCAGAGAATAGGAAGGATTTTTCGTTGTTGGTGCGATCGAGCTTGGGAAAGGAAGTTTGCATTGGAGTCTTCAAAGGTTGTATTTTCTATCCCTTTTGCATGCTTATTCTTGTTTTATTGCAATTAGAGTGTTATCGATCTTTGCTTCCGCTATGCATGTGTTCTTTATATTCCATCAGTTGGTATCAGAGCATGCTTATAACGTTCTATTGCATATTGATGGGTTTTTTTTTTTTTATTTATTGAATGTTTGGTTGACTAAAGTGGATATAGAATGGTTGTAATTGATCATATGTTTATGAGCATTAATATGTGTAAAGGTCAAATTTGCTAGAGTCATTAAAGTCATTTTTAGGTTGTAATTGTTCAGTTTCGGGAAAAAGGAGAGCTTCAATTTGGAGAAAATTGGCTCACAGATCCAAGAGTTAGCTTTTAGACCCGAGTCTACCTCCCAAACCCGACCCGCAGCGCCATCCAACCTGGTTCGGTGTGCTTCTCCGCACACGCTAGCTATCTCTTAGCGTCCAACAGGTTAAGAGCTCCGACTCGATCCATTTCCTCGTGCATGCGACCCGATTCCTTCAGCGGCTCGACCCGCACGCTCGCACTCATTGATCGTGCCAGCGTGCCTTGACCAGCCGTTCAGATGGTCTGGACTACCTAGTTGATTTGATTGAGCTGGTTTGATCAGTTTGACCGATTCATCCTGGTTTTTGTAGTTCCTGAACCGGCTCGAGTGGTTTTTGGCTGGTTCGAGTTGGTTCAGAGAGTTTGAAGCCAATTCGAGGGAGTTGTTTGCTGAATTATGTAATAAATTAGTTGTTTGTTTGCTTTTAATGCCAAAATAGGTCCGCTTTAGTTTTGTTTACTTATCATGCATGTGATGTACAATATTGTTTAATTATGTGTGCATAAAGTATGCCATATAGTTTTTTTTATAAAACCCCACCATAGGATAAGCATGTTGCATGCATTTGATATATATTATAAGTGTTATAATGTATATAGTATGCATGAATAGTTTTAATATAAGTGTTATTGATGCTTAGATTTATGAGGTATGGAAAATATGGATGATATGTGTTGATGGATAGCGTTGTGCACTCAAGTTTCCCCAGCGGAATCCAAGTGTAAATTCCTTTGAGTTTCCTGGTAAATTCAGGGTCAAACACAGGGACTTGTGAAAATAGTTGCATTGGCGATTTTTATGAAAACTTGTAGTAACCAGTGAAATAAACAAGTGTTGGGTGGTTGTTGCGTTGATGAAAATAATAATAAATGTGGCAGAGTTTGAAAAGAATTGGTAAACGGGAAATACGATGAATATACGGTGAATGGGTTGAGAAGGGTTTTGGCTAACACTCCCTAGGATGCGTTCATACTTTGCGATCATGCAACATGCATACAATAGTAAACCACCTCTCGACATGAATGCCAAGGCTTCTAAGGCTAGAACGCATGCAATAAATACGTGATAAGTCTACAGGGTTTACACATAAACCTCTATCTCTATTTATGCGATGACAACATGACATTCACACAAATATGCGACCACATAATATCATTCCTATTCCTAGGATGCATGCGATGCAAGTTGATAAACAGAGCTTATCTCTAAGTCCCCATCTCTTGTTTATGCAAGTCTAATCTTGCTCTTTCGAGACCAGATTCTAACCTAGCTCTCTCGAGACATTAGGTTCTTTCTTTAGATTCTCTCTCGAGTAACTCTAAAGAGGTAATTTGCACAACCTAAAACAAGACAATCGCAAGCAATGAACTTCCTAGATCATGTTAGCTTAGTTCCTCTCAACCCATTCAACTAGGTTTGCTACTCATGCATATTAAGAGAGCGAGCAGATGTAGAAATAGTACTTCCATTGAATAAATATAAGATGAAGTACAGAATAACAATGCAAGTATAGTAAAGAGCCTGGAGCAATTTCTTGTCATTAGGCGTTACACTGTTCTACTCGTGCTCTAAAGATATTCTCACTTTTGCGAGAGTCAACCCGCTCTCTGCTCTTACGCCCCAAGGTTCTCTCTCAAGTTGCCTTGGACGATCTCCAGCGTCACCACTCTTCTCTAGCACTGCCGTAAAATGGAAAAGAAAACTATGAACAGAGGTGTGAACCTGTAAAGTGATGTGAAGTAATCGAAGAATGCACTTGGTATTTATAGGGCATCAAAGGTGAAAGGGCGGCTTCTCTCTCATGGTTGTACAGATGGTATAGCTTTAATTCCTGACTGATGCGCCGGATAATTGTCACCGATAAAGCTGGATGTACTTTGTGACCGTTATCATCTGTCAACTTAATTTGGATCCGATTGCCGTCAGCTTTCTGTCCCATCGATCTTAATTGTCCTTTCGTCCGGATGCATCCACCATGTTACGCTGATTCTTCTTGGGTGAATGTTTGCGAGCACGATCAATGCAAAGTCTTGCGGTGAAGTTGCGCTCGACCAATGTATTCCTATGATCGCATTCTTTGCATTGCGTTAACGCATTATTCTGCACAAAATATAAAGATCAACTACTCTAATGCATTGGACGCATGCGACTACAATATTATAGAATTTATGCTTAATGAACACAATTTAAATAATTTCATCAATGCAATCCAACATTGTTTAAGGATTTAACACTATGATAACGTGCATTTCTGCCCGTTATCAGTTATATTAAAGCATGTTTGTTTAAGGAAGCATGTTATAGATGAATGTTCTAGGGTTATAAATGTTATAATTAATTTTATAATTGTTATAAAATAACCTAAACTTTTAAAATCTATAACAAAGATAAGATGCATGCTCACCTAGGGTTAACCGGTGCAATTCAATCGCCTTTTTAAGAGCTAGAATAAGTCGATTACTTGTAAAACAAGAGTTATTTACTTACCCAGGGAGATCTTGCCTAAGGTTGGGGGTACTTAAGTTGATAGTTTTGGAACACCTCCTACCTGGAGATCAAACTGGCGTCTAGGTCAATAACCCTAGTTTTATGAGCATGCATGAGTGGTGTAAGGTAATAAAATTGGTTTAACACCTAGATATCATAGGTTAATCCAAGCATAAGAGTTATACTAGGAAAAATCACCCCGACTTAGGGTTTTTAATTAGTCGGAATATTCCCAAGTAAAGAGTTAGCCAAAAACAAGTAGAACACTTTAGTGGGAGTTTAATAACATATATGATATGCTGTTGGAATGCTTCAGTGAGAATTTAATAACGTATATGATATGTTGTTAGACACTTTAGTGGAAGATTAATAATATTTACGATATGTTGTTTTTTAGCTCCCACGTCGCTAAAAGTTCACATCAAGATTCATGCTTCACTTTGTGTCACCCTGAGAGTGACCTCCATTCGGAAAGTATTTGCATGAATCAAGATCAAGGTGAATAAGGGGAAGTTGTTCATTATAAAATCAAATATGTGATATATTGATTTCAACTCTCACCCCTAGACAGTTCACACGTGAAATTCATATGACGCTTCGTGTCTATTGGGGTTTGTGCCCTAAAGTCTCATGTCCAGTAGTTTGTAAACAACTTTGTACGAACACTTGTGGTGTATAATATAAATGATATTTACTTCACTACTTGACTTTGCACATTTAGATTTTACCACAAACCAATAAACTTAATATCCCTGGTTGTTTGTATGTAACTTAAGCATGTATATGGTGACATATAAGTGAATCATGTCTTGAGTGATAACCAAAATGGTTTGTAGTATATGGATATAGGAGGGAAACCTTATCCTGGTAACGCTACGGAAATGGCCCGCTTTGTGGAATGGTCATAAGTGTTGTGACTGGTCACAAATGGTCTGATCCTGATCATTCGTGTAAGGGACATGCGATTGGGGGCGTCCTATACAAAGAGTTTGTATAAGACCTGACCATGAAGTGTTAACGTCTCGTTATATAACACCATTCATAACTGAGACTTCACTTCACTAGGATGACCATAGGTAACATGATCTCAATCCTGAGTGAGTTAGGATCTCCTGCCATTGAGGGCGGTCCTTTGATTTGCATGGGTGCGAGTAGCCAGAACGCCGACTCAAACCTACCATTTTGGGGATTCGTCTGATTTGGGAGCCGGGAACTCAGCTTCACAAGATGGAATTCACTCTTTCCCCAAGGCAGGGGTAAGTAGATAGATAGCTCCCTTAAGGACTGATTTCAGGGCTTGAACGATGTGGCGCCATGCACCTTCTCATGGCCCGAGAGGTGTTCACACATAGTAGGACTATGTTGTATTGTTCATTAGAGGGATCGGTGGTACTTAAGGAGGAAGGTGTAATTACAGGGACAAAACGGTAAATTGGCCTGCTGTAATTACGAGCATCTGTGAAGGGTCATCGTACTGATGATTGGTTATATCCAATGGACATAGAAATATATCTATGGCAAGAAGAGTTCGATTGGCGGTCTTTAGTGGAATGCCTAGCATGTAACGGATAGTGGATATCGTGACTAAAAAGTTTAGTTAGCTATTCACGTGTCGTTGGAGCTTCAAGCCATAAGTCCATAAATCCCCTTGGTAGCTTGGATATAAGTTGAGAGTCAGTTTTTGGGTCAATTTGAAAAGAGGGAGTTTGATTATATATGATATAATTGAACGAGTTAATTAAATATGATATAGTTAACTTTATGTATGAGGTACATTAATTTGGAGGAAATTGGATATAAATATGATTTTATCTAGTAGAGAAAAATATTATAATTAATATATGATATTAATTTATAAGTTATAAATGTGATAAGATCACATTTATTGGACGGTTATAAAGGAAGTAGGAAGGTGCCTCTTCGTTCTAAATAACAGATGAGTGCATTATAAATAACAGACTATGTGTTGATCTCGGGGTGCGCGGATATTGTGAAAAAGATTGTGTCATCATTTAGAAAATCAGTGCCTATATGATAGGGATTGCACGATCGCTTACATATACGATATTGCTAACCGATCGCATACCGATTACACCATCGTGCGCTATTATCTAAATGATCATTTACCTTTTTCCTACGTGATCATTTAGCTCCCGGTATTTACTAAACGATCGTATAGACGATCGCTTAGTTTTTCCTACGCGATCATTCGAACGATCGCTCACCCTTTTCCTACACGATCATTTAGATGATCGTTTACCTTTTCTTACGCGATCGTTTAGACAATCACTTACTTTTACTACATGATTGTGTACTTTACCTAAACGATCAAGCATATTGTCTATGCAATAGACGACCGCATCTCCCACTTGCTTTATCGTTGTGTACTATCACTCTTCCTCATTCCTCTACCAAATTCGAACAAAGCCCACACTTTGGATTCTCACTCCATGAATACTGAGGGCTCTGAGTGGTGTTGTCTTCTCCGTTTCCTTCTTTTCGAGTGGTGATTGTTCGAGGTAGACGGTTGGGCTTCAGACTCACTGTGAAGAAGAAATCTTCATCTGGTATGATTTCTTGATCCCTTTAGCATTATGAAAGTATGTTTGAGTGTATATTTGATAATTCTGTCACAATTAATTGGAAAGATCCGCTTTCGCTCATAGGTACTCTTGAATAAGCGTTCCTTCAATTGGTATCAGAACACTTGGTTTTCTGATATTCCAATTCATTGCTACAAAAGAATTGCAAATACCTTCTTGGTGGATGCATTTCTACACTGTTTAACCGTTAAATTGCTGTGGATGTGAGGCTTCATGGATGTTTTCGTGGATGTCAGCCTCGGTTTGTTTTAATTTTTTTTTTTCGGTTGTTTGTAAAGGCCCCTGCATTTTTGGGCATTAATAATCGTTATCGAGTCTATATTCAAAGTCTGTTTGAGTTTTGTATCGTTCGCGAAGAAGATCAGAGCAAGCATTGTGGTTCTTCGAGGAAGGTATGTGATCAAGTATTGATCGCATCATGCAGACGATGGAGAATGCGATCAAGTGTTGATAGCATCGTGCAGTCGATGGAGTATGCGATCGCTATTGATCGCATTAGTTAAACAATGGGGTATGCGATCAAGTGTTGATCGCATTGTGCAGTCAATGGGGTACGCGATCACTGATGATCGCATTGTGTAGATGATCGGGTAAGCGATCAAGGGTTGATTGCATCGTGTCGAAGATCGGTTACGCAATCACTGAGTATCGGGTCGTGTAGATGATGTGATGCTCGCGTATCGTTTAACACGTGCGCGCACTGGACGATCGTTTAGGGCAGCAAGCTTCATCGTTTAGTAACTGACTAAACGATCGCTTAGTAACGCAAGGTAAATCATTTACCTGACGTCGTGTTAAGTGATCGCTTAGACGATCGTTTTGGTGAACAAGCTTCATCGCTTAGTAACTGATTAAACGATCGCTTAGTAATACAAGATGAATTGCTTACCTGATGCCGCGTTAAGTGATCGCATAGATGATCGTTTTGGTCAGCAAGCTTCATCGCTTAGTAACTGACTAAACGATTGCTTAGTAACGCAAGATAAATCGTTTACCTGACGCCGCGTTTAGTGATCGCATAGATGTTCGAGATTCGTAATCGTGTTGTCAACAACTTGTAAGGTTGATGATGATGCGCTTTGCGATAATGATAAATGTGATACTATGTCTAAAATGATGTATACGGTGATGCTTAAAAGCGTCTGTAGTATGCGTTTGTGTAGTGTGCGCGTGTCACAAGTTTTTCTACACTAGAACCAAGTATAATTCCAACACAAGTTTCTCAGAGTGATTTGAGGTCGAACACGGGGATTGCGGTGATTAATGCGATACTAATGTGATATATTCGACCGGGAACAAAATAATAATGAATTGGGTTTGAAAAAGTAAAATGCAGTGAAAAGTAAATGCGGTAATAAAATGACATGCGATGATAAATAAAGTGCGATAATAAATAGCGGTGATAAAATAAGATGCGGTAATAAAGTAGAATGCAGTAACAAATAAATGAATAAACAATTAAATATACAAATTGAGGACTAGCTGTGAAGATGTGCAAGTATTTGATGAATGCGATGGCAAGTCTTGTGAAATGTGTCAAAAAGAGAATGGGTTGAGGGAAAGGATAATCCTGTTGAAGACGCAACCAAGGTTCCGCTTTCCCTTAGCTTACACCTTTCAGTGATCGGCCGCATTCCCATATGTTTATGGTGAAACGGGGATGAACGTGATGAACACAAGGTTGTTTCCATCTCTGGAAATACTTCTCACTTTAGTTAACGCATTCTTCCAACCTTCTTTCGAAAGGCAGAATAACATCTTCACTTCTGCTCTCACAGGTGAAGATGCCGTTGAGCATGCTTTAGCTAAACTCAGCCGATTTCTTCAACAAAGATTAACTTACTCACTTAATCCTTCCCCCTTTCCCTGAGGGATTAGTTACACATGATGAAGGAAATGGATGATGAAGAACAGAGAGACGACAATGAATATGATGATGATATTAAAATCTAAAGATAAGCGTTTGTTACAGATAATGAATGAAATATTAGAGATGAACACAGTTGATGAATAGAAAGTGAGAACAAATAATGAAAGCGTGTCAATGTCTTGACACGGATCCCGATCGGAGACAATGTGCTTGCCGACGTGTGGAAGGAATGTGGTGGAGAACTTCCTTCTCAGGCTTATTTTCCATATAGAAGTGATCTTTGCACAGAGCTTCTCTTCAGGAATGGGAATGAATTGCTTGCTCTAAAGGCTTCCTTTTTGGTCTTGTCTTGTCTTTCTCCTCGGATTTTCTCTAAGTTGTCTTTTCAGACTAGCCTCATTTCTTTGAAATTGATGTAGCTATTTATAGACCTTGGCACCTTCTGCATCAGTGGTCCCGCTCTGAAAAGCTGCTTTTTCCTACCATGGCTTGGTGGAAACGTCCGCTCTGCTCCACATTAATTTTGTCAGATTGTACAACAGAAAAGCTGTACAATTTTAGAAGTCCTTGCGAATGCATCGCTCTTTTCGTCTATGATCGATCACCGCATGCAGTGCAAATGCGTTGATCTTTTTATCCAGGATCGATTGTCGCATGCAGTGCTATTGCGCTGATCGTTTGCGTCCATGATCGATCATCGCATGCGCTGCAATTGCGTGGTTCTTTTTTGTTCTCGATTGACCATCGCATGTAGTGCAAATGCATTGCTCTTTTTGTTCTCAAGCGATTGTCACATACGGTGACCTGTTTCCTGTAAAACAAAGACTTGGACATTCCATTTTTCCATGGCAATGGGGTTAGCGAGTGTGCTTACGAAACTTTACAACTTTTGCATTTCTAAGCCAATTTCTATACGGTCGACGCAACTTTTTCCTTCTTTTTGCCGCATAATCTAAATAAAATGGTATAAATAACTTGTATTTCTACAAGTTATCAATAGATGATCGTTTTGGTTTACAAGCTTCATCGCTTAGTAACGCAAAGTAAATCGTTTACCTGTCACCACGTTGAGCGATCGCATAGATGATCAGGTTTCATTGCCTTGTTGTTGTCTACGCGATCATTTAATTTTGCTCCTATCGTCTAGTTCACGCTGGATGATCGTCTACCTATGGCATTTACTACACGATGGAGTCCTCCTGGCAGTTCAAGACCCGGTTCACCTGTGAACCGGTTTGCTCGATGAAAAATGTAATAGATAGGGTTATTTCATTCTAGTTTTGTAAAGCCTCATCCCGATCCATTAATCCTCTATTTATTACATGCGATGTATGTTTTTTAATATGTCATATGGTATGCACATATAGATAAATCCCACCATAGGTCATGCATATTCTCTTTATTATAAGTGTTATAATTTAGAGAACCATGTTTTAATTTACATAAATGCATGCTCATGCATCATATAATATAAGGGTTATATTTATGTATGCTTTATTTTATTTTATTTTATTTTTTAACGTTTTATTTATAAGCGTTTTAAATATTTCGTTATGTGGGATGAGTGTTTTAGTTGTTTATTTTATAAATGCTAATAAAATGAAATTAGAACTAAAATAATTAGTAAAGGATTAATATATAGCAAGTCTATCTATAGTAGACCTTTTGTCGAAGGCAGGTTTTGTCTAGGCTGGGATATTTAAGATGACGACAACAGAACACCCCTACCTGGGAACCTACCTGGAAAGGTAATTTGGATAGATTTGATGCATGAAAACTAAGGCCAGTCCATTAAAGAGCTTAATGTGACTACTTGGATTTTTTTTATTTCAAAGACAAAAGTTTTTTTTTTTAGCAAACTTTATAAATGACTTTGGTCATAATCAGTAGTCGGATTGTCTAGGTTAATAAAGCTAGGTAGAACATTCAGTGGGAGATTCTTGGGGCATTTGATTCTTCATTTTCACCTCTCGCGTTTCTCCCTCATAGTTCACACCGTGAGATCTACCCTCGGCCTTGAGGCACCTTTAGCGTGTCCCCCGAACGGATGGTGTGTGGGTGGGTCAATATCAAGGTGGATAGAGAGAGTGTTCATAGTAAGTGGGAGCGGGAAGTGTGATAGCATATCCCTCGATCTCCCTCGTTGGATTGAATAAAGTTTCTGCGCATCGCCTCGTGGCACCCTAGGTGTGTCTCCCTATAGGATGGTTGTTTTGCACATTTCTTTATTTGATCTCCTATAAGAGGATAAGGTTACTTAGTCTCTTATCCTAATCTGTCTTTTTTCCTATAGTGAGCGCATTAGGGCGGGACTCTAGGGCCGAAAACGAGGGGTTACACTTACGCAGGATTGTTAAGGGGGTTAACTATTCTGGACCGAAAAAATGTTGGCTATTGGGTTTAGTTCCAAAAGTTGGTTCTGCCTGATGATTGAGAATGTCTCATCCCAGTGAAGGGCCATCCAATCGCCCCACCGGTGACGTTTGTCCTGCCTCACTGGGGCATCATTGCAAAGTAAAAGTCTTTTCACTTAGGGTACTTGGAATCTGTTTTGCTAAAAATTAATTGGTTAATTAAAATGTGGTTTTTGCAAAGTCTTATAAAAGGTTATTCGTTTTTTTTAGCAACGGTTTTTAATGGCATCAACCACTATCAATTTTCTTAGCACTAAAAAATTGAATGACCAAAACTATTCAAGTTGGAAACATATGCTCACGACGATACTCATCATCGAGGATCTGAAGTTTGTCCTTACGGAGGAATGTCCTCCTATTCCACCTCAAGATGCTACTCGAAATGTTCAGGCGGCGTACGACGTTGGACACAGGCAAATGAGAAGGCCCGAGCCTATATTCTGGCCAGTCTTAGTGACGTGTTGGCCAAGAAACACGAGTCCATGGTCTCAGCTCGTGAGATCATGGAATCCCTGCAGGGAATGTTCGGATAGCCGTCTGGACAGCTCAAGCATGAGGCTCTGAAACACATCTTCAACTCCAAAATGGAGAAAGACACTTCTGTTTGTGAACACGTGCTGAATATGATGGTCCACTTTAACGTGGCGAAGATGAATGGGTCTAAAATCGATGAGGGTAGTCAGGTTAGCATTATCCTGCATTCATTGCCGGAGAGCTTCCTCCATTTTGTTAGCAATACGATTCTTAACAAAGTGGAATACTCCCTTACCACTCTCCTCAACGAGTTGCAGACTTACCAATCCTCGCTGAAAAGTAAGGAGGAAAAATAAGGTGAGGCAAATGTTGTCTCGTCCTCTAAAATGTTCTATCAAGATTCGACCTCAGGAACAAAGTCTGCACCTTCCACATCTAACTTTAGAAAGGGGAAGAAGAAGAAGAAGGGTGGTAAATGGAAAGGTAATACGCCTGCTAACCCGTCACCTATCACCCAGAAGAAGCGTCCACCATCAGTTGAAAAAGGAAAATGTTTCCACTGTAACTAGGATGGAAACTGGAAGAGGAATTGTCCTCGTTATCTGAAGGAAAAGAAGGCTGCCAAGGCTAAGGCCAAGGCAGACAAAGAGGATTAAATCCTGGCAACAGTTGGAGGCTGGTGAGATGACGATACGAGTAGGCACCAGGCACGTGGTCTCAGTTGTGGCAGTGGGAGACATCCAATTTACTTTACATAATAAGTTTTTTATATTAAAAGATGTCTTTGTAGTTCCTGAACTTAAAAGGAACCTTATTTCTGTAAAGTGTCTGTTATAATACAATTACATTATTTCTTTTAAATTGAATAAAGCGTTTATTCGTAAGGATGGTGTTGAAATTTGTACAGCTAAACTGGAAAATAACTTGTATGTGCTAAGACCTTTAGCCGTAAGTTCCCTCCATAACATATAGATGTTTAAATCTGTCGTAACTCAATCTAAATGCCAACGAATTTCTCCAGAACCTTGGTGGACATGGTTTGTTAGATGTTGAGTTACGCTTCCTTACCAGACTCATTTTGGGGTTTCGCAGTGGGGATTACGATATACATTCTCAACTATGTTCCTTCTAAGAGTGTTTCAAGAACACCTCTGGAGTTTTGGAACGGGCGTAAAGCTAGTTTACGTCACTTCCGCATATGAGGTTGCCCAGCACATGTGCTTAAGGCAAATCCCAAGAAGTTGGAATTACGATCAAGGTTGTGCCTCTTTGTAGGCTACCTTAAAGGTACACGAGAAGGTTACTTTTATGATCGTCCAAAATCAAGGTGTTTGTTTCCACGAACGCTACTTTCCTGGAGGAGGATCATATCAGGGAGCACAGTCCACGTAGTAAGACTGTGTTAAGTGAGCTTTCCAAAGAAACTACTGAAATTTCAACAAGAGTTATTGAAGGACCATATTCATCAACCAAAATTGTTGATGATAGTTCATCTGGTAAGTCAGTTCCATCTCAAGAGTTGAGGGAACCTCGAAGTAGTGGGAGGGTTACGAACCCGCCTGATTGCTATATTGGTTTCACGAAAATCCTAGCTATGGTGACAAATGGCGACGTTGAGGATCTATTGTCCTATAAAAAGGCAATGGAGGATGTTGACCGAGATGAATGGGTCAAAGCCATGAATCTCGAGATGGAGTTGATGTACTTCAACTCGGTTTAGGATCTTGTAGATCAACCTGATGGGGTAAGACCTATAGGTTGTAAATGGATCTACAAGCACAAATGGGGTGCTGATGGGAAGGTGCAAACCTTTAAGGCTCGACTTGTGGCAAAGTATTATACCCAGGTGGAGGGAGTCGACTATGAGAAGACATTCTCACTTGTTGCGATATTAAAGTCAATCCGCATGATAGTGCATCGAGGTGACGTGATCGTCACGAAGATCTCCTCGAAAAAAAACATTGCTAATTCGTTTACGAAGGCTCTCATGGCTATAGTGTTTAAGAGTCACCATCATTGCATGGGTCTATGGGACCGCCTGCGGCTGGACTAAGGCAAGTGGGAGATTTTGTTGCACTGGGTTTTTATGCCCTAGTTTATTATTTTGTGCCTGTTTACTTGTACTCCCCACTTCGCTTTAGGAAAAGTGGGAGATTATTGGGGTTTGTGCCCTAAAGTCTCGTGTCTAGTTTGTAAACAACTTTGTACGATGACTTGTGATGTATAATATAAATTATATTTACTTCACTACTAGACTTTGCACATTTAGATTTTACCACAACCAATAAACTTAATATCCCTGGTTATCTGTATGTAACTTAAGCATGTATGTGGTGACATACAAGTGGATCATATCTTGAGTGATAACCAAAATGGTCTGTAGTATATGGATATAGGAGGGAAACATTATCCTGGTAAGCTACGGATGCGGCCCGCTTTGTGGAATGGTCACAAGTGTTGTGACTTGTCACAGATGGTTTGATCCTGATCATTTGTGTAGGGGACATGCAAGCGGGGGCGTCCTATACAAAGAGTTTGTATAAGACCTGACCACGAAGTGTTAACGTCTCATTATATAACACCATTCATAACTGAGACTTCACTTCACTAGGATAATGTAAAATATATTGTTCATTAGAGGGATCAGTGGTACTTAAGGAGGAATATGTAATTATAGGGGCAAAATGGTAAATTGGCCTGCTGTAATTACGAGCATCTGTGAAGGGTCATCGTCTGATGATTCGTTATATCCAATGGACATAGAAATATATCTATGGAAAAAAGAGTTCAACTATTGGTCTTTAGTGGAATGTCTGGCAGTTAACGGATGGTGGATATCGTGACTAAAGAGTTTAGTCAGCTATTCACGTACCGTTGGAGCTTTGAGCCATAGGTCCATAAGGTCCCCTTGGTAGCTTAGATACAAGTTGAGAGTCACTTTTTGGGTGAATTTGAAATGTTCAAATTGACAAGAGGGAGTTCGGTTATATATGATATAATTGAATGAGTTAATTAAATATGATATAGTTAACTTTATGTATGAGGTACATTAATTTGGAGGAAATTGGATATAAATATGATTTATATCTAGTAGAGGAAAAATATTATAATTAATATATGATATTAATTTATAAGTTATAAATATGATAAGATCACATTCATTAGACGGGTTATAAAGGAAATGGGAAGGCGCCTCTTCGTTCTAAATAACGGATGAGTGCATTATAAATAACTGAAGGTGTTGATCTCGGAGTGCGCGGATATTGTGAAAAAGATAGTGTCATCGTTTAGAAAATCAGTGCCTATACGATAGGGACTGCACGATCGTTTACATATACGATATTGCTAACCGATCGCATACCGATTACACCGTTGTGCGCTATTATCTAAATGATCGTTTACCTTTATCCTAAGCGATAATTTAGCTCCCAGTATTTACTAAACGATCATATAGATGATCGCTTAGTTTTTCCTACACGATCGTTCGGACGATCGCTCACCTTTTCCTACATGATTGTCTAGATGATCATTTACCTTTTCTTACGCGATTGTTTAGACGATCGCTTACTTTTACTACACGATAGTGTATTTTACCTAAACGATCAAGCATATTGTCTATGCGATAGACGACCGCATCTCCTACTTGCTTGATCGTTATGCACGGTCGCTCTTCCTTCTTCCCTCTACCAAATTCGAACAAAACTCACACTTTGGATTCTCACTCCAAGAATATTGAGGGCTCTGAATGGTGTTGTCTTCTCCGTTTCCTTCTGTCCGAGTGGTGATTGTTCGAGGTAGACGGTTGAGCTTCAGACTCGCTGTGAAGAAGAAATCTTCAACTGGTATGATTTCTCGATCCCTTTAGCATTATGAAAGTATGTTTGAATGTATATTCGGTAATTCTGTCACAATGAATTGAAAATATCAACTTCCGCTCATAGGTACTCTTGAATAAGAGTTCCTTCAATGTCACCGTGGGAGTGATCTCCATTCAAAACGAAATGTTCAAGACCGTGGGAGTGACCTCCATTCAAGTTATCAATAGGGCTCTGAATAGGTCTTTTTTTTTTTTTTTTTTTTTTTTTTTTTAAAAAAAATGAAATGTTCAAGACATTAACCTAATATGTATCTATTCTTTAGACCTTTTTTGTAAAAATTCCTTTACAATATTATTCATATAATCCATTTTTATACACCAACTATCTTATTAATTTACAAATTCAAAATTTAAGGGTTGAAATGTAACATTTCAAAGTACAATAAATAACATACATCAAAGTTAAATAGATATTCGAACCATTTAACCAAGAAAATGATATTAATAATAATGTTTTTAATATTGTCACATTTGTTGTCTAATGTCTTTCTTCTAAATAATTGGTTGTCTAATGTATATTATTTTAAGTATAGAATAATGAGAACTTTTTTCTCCGCAATGATGAACCTCTACTTGAATGAACAAAAGATGATAAACCAGTGGCCCATTGTTCAAAATGTAATTAAGAGATAATGCTAGAGAATACGAAGTTCAAGCCCTAAGTAATCATTTGATATATATACTTATTTTTTGCCAATCTAATCTTGTTTATTATATATATTTTTAAAATAATTAAAGGATTCTAGCTAAGTGTCAAACTCAACAATCTGATTTGATATCGATTTTATATGTTTTAAAATGTGCGCCAATTGACTAAATTTCATTCTCATAGTCTAATATTGAAAACTCATCAAACATTATATAAAAAAAATAAGAGTTTTAAATATTGAAAATAAAACAAATGAATATGGTATCGTTTGATAATCATTTTATTTTTTGTTTTTGTTTTTGAAAACTAGGTCTATATTATCTACATTTCTTATCATGATTTGCATCTTACTTAACTACAACAATTGAATTCTTAAGCTAAATTCAAAAAACAAAACAACTTTTTGAAAGCAATTTTTTTCGGTTCTCAAAATTTAACTTGATTTTTTAAACCATTGGTAGAAAGTAGAAAACAAATGAAGAAATTTAAAGGTGGAATTAATGTTCATATACTTAATTTTAAAAAAACAAAAACAAAAAATAAAATAATTACTAAACGAAAGCTATATTTTTTACCTTAGTTGAATCGTTATCTTGCAGTTTCCAAAAATATTGTTTTAGTTTTTTTTTTAAAAAATAATCTGTTAAGATTTTGTGAGAAGGTAAAAACCAAAAATCAATAACATTATGAAGAATCTGAACAAACTATCCTAAATTTTCAGAAAATAAAAAATGAGATAATTATCAAGCAAATTTCAAATCGTGTGATTGTACAATAATATATATATAATATAAATTGGGGTGAAAATTTAAATTACGGACTTCTTAGTCTTCATTACATATAAATAGCCGTTGAAATTTTTGTGAGCATAAAATATTTTTATTTCCAAAAAATAATAAAAAAATATATTTTGTAAAAAAATCACTAATCCAAAGCAGTGACGGAATAATGTGTTTGGAAAGATATTTGTGCATTCCACTCAAATCTCAAATCATAAATTGTCAAGTGATAATTTTTTTACTTCTTTTAGAAAATATATTTTTTAAAAATATTTTTTTACAATGGGAAGAAATGCATGGAAATGAACATAATTCAAAATACAACTATAATCTAGTTTTATATACGTAATTGGAGTTAAATATTGATATGATAACAAATAAATGATTAACTTTTGAGGAATAATTAAAGTGATTTGCTGTTTAAACATTGAAACTAAGGCTTTGGTGATGATGGAAAGGGAATTGAAAAAAAAAAAAAAGTTGGAAGGTTGACCACAACTTACCGCAAAAAAACAATGAAGTAAAATTTGGGGCTGGAGACTGAAGCAAATTATAAAATACTTGATGTGTTACATTATATTACATAGTAATTATTATTAGAACAAACAAAATGGAAGCACAAAAGAAGAGTGTTTGTATTTTATATTAACTAATCTATCAAAGCCAGCTGGCAGAACATGTATCCTAATCCATTGCCAATTCACACCACTTTCCATCACTTTAATTGCCAGCCACTTGGAGGACAATTCAAAACTTCCATCTCTACCAAAATTAATAATAATAACAACAATAATAAAATAAATTACATTCCCAACTTTTAATTTTAATTTTGTGATAAATTAGTCCTACATAACTTTTAAATTTTAGCCATCAAAATGTTCGACCTTAAATATAGAAATTAATTTGACACAAATCTAAAATTTAAGGACTACAAATATAATTATTATATAACTTAAGTTTATGTATTTTTAATTCATCTTAATATCATAATATGTAATTATGTAGAAAGCAAAATTTTAGTCCTACCATCCTAATTTTGTAACTATAATAGTTTAATCTTTATAATATTATGGAAAAAATGTTCATGTTCATTTTACACTATCTATATGTACTAGTCGAGAATATATATATACATAAAGAAATTGTTTAAAAGACAAGAAAATATACAAAAAAAAAATTTTAATCAATTAAGAAATTCATTATCTTGAAATTTTGAGGACTTATCGGAAATAAGTGGTTAAAGAAATGGAAGGTTTGAAACGTTATTCTCATAATTAAATATAAACAAATCAAGTGGGAATCTTTTTTTTTTTTTTTTTTTTTTTTCATTGAAGAAAAATATATAATGCAGATTATAATTAATTAATTGATTGAAATATTTGATAAAGGAAGAGAAGAGGCGAGGAAGCGGAAAAATAGAGATAAAGACAGGGAAGAGAAGGAGATAGCCGGAAGTTGCTCCTTTCTCTGTCTCTCTTTGCTTTTCCAGATCCAATGAAACCAAGAAAAAAGAGAAATCATCTCATGCTCTTATCTAAAATCAAAACCCTAATGGATCCATTGCCTTATCTCCCTTCTTAATTCCCCATCCTGCACTTGTTTTTCTTTTGATTTTGATTCCCCTTCCTGTTGTTGATCCTTCATCTGCTTCCCCTTTTTAACAATGTCGACAAGAGGGAGCAGATCGGAGAAGGTGAAGAGGATCTTTCAGAAATTTGACGCTAATCATGATGGAGGTCTCAATAGAGACGAAATGGCTGCGCTTGTTGTCGCTGTTAACCCTAGGGTTAAGTTCAGCGATGAACAGATCAATGCTATTCTCGACGAGGTGTTTCGGACGTATGGGGACTTTATCCAGGGTGATAAGGGTTTAACTTTTGAGGGGTTGTTGAGGACTTATGATGATGGTGCTGGAGATGTGGATCGTGACTTCGACGCGCTTGAATTGGAACTCAATCAGGATGATAATAAAGGAGTTTTGGTGACTTCAGAGGCTTCATCTTCTTCAATTGCCGATGAGCGTGCTTTGGAGTCGCAGAAGAAGCAGAGAACTGCAGCCTGGGCGTTGTCGCCGAATCATGGCATTGTCTTTGATGATACTTGGAAGATTGTTGATGATTTGGAAATTTTGATTAAGAGATTGAAGGCAAAGCAAGCTAAGGATGGGAAGTTGAAGGGGGATAATTTCGATGCCTACTCTGATGCAGGTTGGTCGAGAGAATTGGGGCCGTCTTCCGAGCTTTCAGAGAAGAGGGTTTTCTGGGAAGAGTCTGGCCATGATTATGCTTCTTTTCTGAAGGAATTAGGGGCGTTGAGAACCCGGGCAGATCGAGCGCGATCCAGAGAGGAGGCTTTTGATGGTCATATGGCAATTGGTAGGGTTTTGTATGAGCACCAGCTCTTTAAGGAGGCTCTTGTTAGCTTCAAGAGGGCTTGTGAATTGCAACCTACGGACGTGAGGCCACATTTTAGAGCTGGGAATTGTTTGTATGTTCTTCTTAAGTATAAGGAGGCTAAGGAAGAATTTCTGTTGGCACTGGAAGCGGCGGAGGCTGGTGGAAATCAGTGGGGATATTTGCTTCCACAAATTTATGTGAATCTTGGTATTTCACTTGAAGGTGAAGGTATGGTTTTAAGTGCTTGTGAATACTATAGGGAAGCTGCAATTCTTTGTCCTACACATTTTAGAGCTTTGAAACTTTTGGGGAGTGCTTTATTTGGGGTAGGAGAATATAGGGCTGCCGTAAAGGCATTGGAAGAAGCCATATTTATGAAACCGGATTATGCTGATGCTCACTGTGATTTGGCATCGGCTTTGCATGCAATGGGGGAAGATGAGAGAGCAATTGAGGTGTTTCAGAAGGCAATTGACTTGAAACCTGGTCATGTAGATGCTTTGTATAACTTGGGTGGACTTTACATGGATTTAGGTAGGTTCCAGAGAGCTTCCGAAATGTATACTAGGGTTTTAGCTGTATGGCCTAACCATTGGCGGGCGCAGCTCAACAAAGCTGTGTCCTTGTTGGGTGCTGGTGAAACTGAGGATGCTAAGAAGGCCTTAAAGGAAGCCTTGAAAATGACAAACAGGGTCGAGTTACATGATGCAATATCGCATTTGAAGCACCTGCAGAAAAAGAAGTTGAAAACCAATGGCAGTGGAAATGGAGAAGGGTCTTTTATAGTTGTGGAAGCCTCAAAGTTTAAGACCATTGGAGAGAAGACTGTTTTGAGACCGGAACTGTCAAATGCTCTTGAAATTAGGGCTTTTCAGAAGATTACCAGATTGAATCGTTGTGATGTGGAACTCATTAAGAAGGAAATCAGTGATCATGATGTGCCAGTGTCTTATTCAGGTAGTGGTGTGCCTGAAAAGTCCATACGCAAGCCTAGCTTGGAAGAAATTCTTCGTAGATTATTGAATTTCTTGAAGCCAGAAACCTTCCAAGGAGCTGTCAAAGCCATCAACGAGAGGATACTCTCTGTCTTGGATGAGTCTGGCTCGGGAAGGGTGGACTTGGGCCTGTTTTTCGCGGTTCTTGCTCCCATCTGCACTGGCCCACCTGAAAAGAGAAAGCGGGTGGCATATGACGCCCTTGTATGGCGTCCTGTGAATGATGGTGGTACTCAGATCAGAAAATTTGATGCAGTTAGGTATATCAAGATGTTGAGGACCATATATGTTCCTACTCAAGGATCCAGTGAAATCCTTGAAATCCATGGCCACACAGACAATTCTATTGTGTCTTTCACAGAGTTCCTTGTCATGTTTAATGACGCAGACTGGGGTTTTGGTATCATGTCCACCCTGTTGAAGCTAGAAACTGGAGACAGAAATCGGCATGGAAATCATGTATGCTCCGTTTGCCGTTATCCTATCATCGGTTCTCGATTCAAGGAGATCAAATCACATTTTAGCTTGTGTAATCAATGCTATAGTGAGGGGAAGGTGCCTCCTTCATGCAAGCAAGAAGAGTATAGATTTAAAGAGTATGGGAGTGAGGGTGAAGCAGTTAAAGACAAGTGCTTCTGTTTTTCAATGCAGTCCCATGATGACTCTTAGTTTAGATTATCTCTCTTAATCCCGTGTCATGGTATTAGGTGTTCAATGTCAATTATATAGCTTCGAATGTGTGCAGTGGGGCGTTTTGTCCTTTGTATAATAATTCGGTTCTGTGAAGAAGCCTCTGATATATTTGTTTGTTTATTGCAGCAGTAGAAATTTTCATCCTTCAAGTCTGCTTATTCTGTGATGGAAAGTGGTGACTGTAGATTCCACTGTTATATACATGGATTTTGTTCAATGGCAAAGGAGGAACTCTCATTTTTCCCTCCTTGAAAAAAAGGTTATTCTTTTACTAACTAAACGAATCAAATTTAACATGGAAACTTTAATGGAGCAAAAGTCCTTGTGTAGGGTCAGTTTGTGTTTACTTTTTGGTATTTTTTCACAATCTTTTAATCTGGTCTGCTGAAGATTGAAAGTCAAAGGGACGAATCCGATGATTGATAATGAAGGCATTTTTAGTGGACCTTTCTTCTTCTACTTTCTTCTGTCTACGTGGTCGTTGTCATCTTCATCTTCATCATACATTCATTGTCAAAGACAGTTGCTTGGATGGGATTGTCAAAATTCAGACACATCAGTGTGCAAAAAGTTTGCCTATTTGATGATTTTGTGTTCATATGCAATAGTCGTAGCAAGATCAAAGAACACTAATCCCTACACCCTTGCAATAGATTCTATAGTGTGAAATCCCTTCGCCTAGCATATGTTGAACCAATATTTTTTATTGGACATGCATCTGAATAGAAGAAACCTTTCACTCTGATACGTCGAAAGTGTAATATTCCCACCTAAAATAGTAATCAGTGTTGGTAGGTCATGGGTCAAATAAATATAAGGAAAATTCTTATAAATAGAAAAATCTCAAATATAATCACACTTTATAACAAAAAGTTCTAAAAATGCTTTGTATTGTAAATATTTTTATATTTAAAAAGGCTCTTATTTTAAATGTCACATTTTTTTATATCGTAAATAAGTTGATTCATTTTTTTTTATATTTGAAAACATCCTTTAAAAATCATGTATTTATAAAATCGATAAAGAACGTAAAAAAAGTGAGAATATGAATAACGTCTAATATAAAAGGAATTCTCAATTTATATAAAAAAATTAATTATAAAGCTTATAACTTTTTACTTCCAATTTTGACTGATAATGGAATTAAAAAAAGAAGGAAAGAAAGAAACATAGTAGTTTAAATAAATAATTTTTACTAACGATGATATAAAAATACACTAAAATTCATTACTATTTAAGTATATTTAATTATTGGATATCAAAAGTTCTAGAGTCTAAAGTTTTATAACACCTCCCTTCCTACAATTATAAAATGGTTTTGCTTCTATTCATTTCCACCAACAATTTATGTTTTTTCCTCCTTCATTTTTATATTTTTCTTTTAATTTTTAGGTTAACATCTTAAATAGATTGTAGCTAACCATTTCAAGTTTTGAATGAAGTAGTGTTGTTTAACCATCTTCAAATTTGAACATTGTTTATATATATATATATATATATATAAAATCTTCTAATTTGTGATAGGTAAATATTTTTTAAAAAAGTTATATAATACCATGATTTTCCTACTTCATAATTGTTACTTTTCTTAATTATTTAATCATTCATGATTTTTATTTTTTTATTACATCATAGGTTGCACTTTACATATTTTTTAGTTAAATTGTGATTTATATTTGGATGAATTATAATTTTTAAATCTGAAAATTATTTTAAATGGCAAAAGTGGTAAAAATATTTACACGTAATAGTAAAATATCAAAGTCTATCTGTGATAAACAACAATAGAATAGTAGTTTATCGCGGTCTATCATAAATAGAAGACTATGATATTTTATTATTATTTGTAAATATTTTGATTTATTTTCCTATATTTGAAAACAAACATTTTAAATTTGAGTAATAATGTTTAATGAGTTTGAGCTTGTAGGCACACATCAAAATATAACGAGTCATGAAATTGGAGGAAAATACTTAAAAGAAGGATATGAACACGTTTCCATTTATTTTTTTTAATTTAAATATACCCGTGAATGTATTAAAAATATATATTATCAAATACATTCATAAAATAAAAATGTCACATCCAACACACGTTTAAAAAACTAGAATATATAAGTACGAATGCAATTTTTTTTTTTCTTTTGACAATATTAACCATGCCTTTTAAAATAATACTAAAATTATTCTTCATTTGAATGTTTTCTTCTATTCATTTCCACCAGCAATTTATGTTTTTTTCTCTTATTCATTTTTATACTTTTCTTTTAGTTTTGTAGGTTAACATCTTAAATAGTTTAATTAAAGCTGACCATTTCAATTTTTGATGAAGTAGTGTTGTTTAACCATCTACAAATTTGATGATAGGTAAATCATTTTTTAAAAAGTTATGTAATACCATGATTTTCCTCCATAATTGTTACTTTTCTTAATTACTTTATCATTCAATAACATTTATTTTTAAAAAATCAATAAACCTTCCAATATTCCCCTGTCAAAGCAAGAATATGATAAGTTTTGGATATTCAAATTTTTCTAAAAAAAAACTAATTTTAAAATTAATTATTTACATTAGATTATAATTAATAAAGGATATTTCAAAAGTTGTGGAATTTTAATAGTCTTGCAACTTCTTCAATTCTTTAACTATATAAGACCTATGTTCTATGCTTTTTCCTTACTTTATCTTCTCTTGGCTTGTTTTTATTTCTCTCTCAATGCCTCCCAAAAATTCTTGATTCCACACGGTACTTATAATAGGAACAAAATTTATATACATTTTTTTTAACGATGAATTGCAAAATTTATATACATTTTTAATGATGTATTATTGTACGTATTTCAAGAAATAATTTTTAGTTTGATCTTAAATACCATTAAGACACACTAATATATATATAAAAAAATCATATGCATGCATTAATCCCTCCTTATTACAAATATCATAAAATATGTGTAAATTAGATGTTCATGCTTAGTGTTCAAATACCAAATGTCACTTCTCATTATCTCATGTGTTATCTATGTGTCTCAAGATTATACACCACTAGTGTCCATGTAATACCTCCTACTTGTCAAGTTGTCTATAAATAACGGTATTTTGTTGGTTTTGGAAGACACACATATTGGTGAAAACTCCAAATAGCTTGGAGAGAAATTTCCATATTTTTCCATTTTCTATAATTTTCTTTATTTAATTTAATTACTTAATTATTTTATTTTTATTTAAAATATATTTTATTCTTATACTATATTTTCTCTATATTCGGATTTTCGTTGTGCTCTTCAATTTTACCACATGTCATCAATGCGAGTTTCTTTCATTTCCCCTGAAGGTAGGTCTTAAAGGTATGTCATTTTTCCCTATTCGTTATAATCAATAAATTAAAATTTATTTTGCATATTTAGTACATATTAAAATTCTAATATAAATACAATGTTTTGTGATAGTGTTGCCATGACAAATCTAACGAAAGTAGAATTCGCAGTCCTTGACATTAATGACAATAATTATTTGTCATGGGTGCTCGATGCCGAAATCCATTTAAATGCTATGAACTTTGGGGAAATAGTTAAAGAAGAAAATACAACATCCGACAAAACAAAAGTTATGATTTTCCAAATGAAGTATCTTACGATAAAAGTTCCCCGTGTCTTTTGGAAAAATTTGAAAGAAAGGCATTATCATTAAAAAAAAAAAAAAATTATTCTTCCTAAAGCTCGTTATGAATGAATGCATTTGAGGCTTCAGGATTTTAAACCAGTAAGTGATTATAACTCCACATTATTTAAAATCAGTTCAAAATTATTGTTATGCGAAGAGAAAAATTACCGATGTGAATATGTTAGAGAAGACATTTTCCATATTTCATGTCTCGAATATGCTCTCGTAGCAACAATATCAAGAGAAGGATTTTAAACAATATTTTTGAACTAATTTCATATCTTCTCGTGGTCGAACAAAATTACTAGTCATTGATGAAAAATCATGAATCTCGACCAGTCGAAATGCACCATTTCTGAAGTAAATGCTGTGAATTCTAATAATAATCGTAGTCGAGATCGGGGTCGTGGTTGAGGTCGTGACTGAGGTAGAGGAAGAAATAATTTTTCTTTTCGTGGTGGACATTATAATCATCCAAATTTCAAGAGAACCATATGAAATGATGATTAAAGAAAAAACTCCACAGGATGAGAATTCAAAAGGTGATGAAAAGAATGCTTCCGATATGGTATGACTGCGCATTAGTCACGTATTTGTCGTACATCAAAACACTTAGTTGATATGTATCAAGCTTTCCTGAAGGAAAAGGGAAAAAATGTGGAAGCAAATTTTGCATACCAGGATAATGATATATTTGACCCATCCCATATGACAAATTTGGATGTAGCAGACTTCTTTGAATCTCCTAAGAAAAGATCGACACAGTTGATGGAAAATCAAGTGTTTCTTTTGACTTTAAAAATATCTAGAATTAATTTTGTTTTTTTTTTTTTTTTTATCTATCTTCATGTTTTTTTTCCTTTTGTAAATGTTAATTTTTGTATATTTCAAATATTTTTTTTCTTATTGTAATTATTTTCTTTTAATGAAGAAACCTGGATCATTTTCATATGTCGGGTGATTAAAAAAATGAGCAAAGAAGATCTATGTCTGGCAAACAGTGCAACTACACATACAATAATTACAAGTAAAAAAATACTTTTCCAAATTGACAATGCTGGAAACAAAAGTAAATACAATATCAGATTATGCAAACCTGACTAAAGGATTTGGAAAAACAAATATTATTTTGCCTAGAGGAACATAATTTACAATTGACAGCACATTGTTCTTTAGTCAATCAAAGAGAAATCTACTAAGTTTTAAAGATATTGGTTATCATGTTAAGACTAATAGTAAAAATAATGTAGAATATCTATATATTATATCTATTGTCTCACATGAAAAACGTATATTGGAAAAGTTGCTTGTTATATCTTATGGATTATATCATACTTAATGAGTAATTGAAACATATGCAACAATAAACTTGAAGTTTATGAATCCAGATATATTTACAATTTTTCAAGATAGATTGGGTCATCTAGGGTCTATAATGATGAGAAGAATTATCGAGAATTTATATGGACATCCATTGAAGAGTCAAAAAATTCTTCAATTTAATAAATTATCATGTGATGCTCGCTCTCGTGGAAAATTAATAATTAGACCATCACCAGCCAAAGTAGGAATTGAATCACCTGCATTTTTAAAACGATTTCATGGAGATATATGTGAACCTATTAACCCAAAAAATGGACCATCTAATCATTTTATGATATTAATAGGCGCATCCAGTAGATGGTCACATGTTTGCTTATTATCAAGTCGAAACTTTACATTTGCAAGATTACTTGCTCAAATAATTAAGTTAAGAATACAAATTTCTGATTATACAATTAAGACCATTCATCTTTATAATGTTGGTGGATTTATATCCCAGGCTTTTGATAATTATTGTATGTCAATTGGAATAACTGTTGAACATCATGTAGCTCATGTTCATACATAAAATGGTTAAGTAGAATCATTTATAAAACGTTTGCAATTAATTGCTAGACCATTGCTTATGAGAGCCAAGCTTTCCACGTCTGTACTGGGACATGCTATTTTGCATACAACGTCATTTGTACGTATTAGGCTTGTAGTTTATCATAAGTACTCGCCACCACAATTAAATTATGGCCATGAGCAAAATATTTTCCATCTGAGAATTTTTAGATGTACAGTATATGTTCCAATTGCTCCACCACAATACACTAAGATGGGTCATCAAATGAGGTTAGGAATAATGCTAAATATAATTTTCTATCAATTATTAAATATCTTGAACCTTGACAGGTGATGTATTTACTGTACGATTCGTTCATTGTCATTTTAATGAGACAAATTTTCCAACATTAATTGGAGGAATTATAAAGTTGGAAAAAGAAATTACATGGAATGCATAGTTATTGTCTCATTTAGATCCTCGTACAGATCAATGTGAACTTGAAGTTCATAAAATAGTTCATTTGCAAAATATAGAAAATCAATTACCAGATGCATTCAAAGAAAGTAAGTAAGTTACATGTACCAGGTGAAAATGTTCTATTGAAAGTTGATATCCCAACACAGTCAGTTGTCACTAATGAGTATGGAACATGCCAGAAGCGTGGTAGACCAATGGGTTCCAAAGATAAAAATCCTCGAAAAAGAAAAATAGTCAATAGTAGAAAAGACTTGGTTGAGGATGTAAATATCCATGAAGAAATCTTTGACATGACTAATGAGGAAGGTGAAATACCTAAAGATAATAATGAGATTTCAAAAAACTATGTCATGACAAGAAAAAAATGGAACCGAATTAGTGTAGTTATTGACAATATTTTTGCGTATAATGTTACTCTTGATACTATATCTGGAAATGAGGATTCTGAACCAAAATCTATTGAAGAATGTCGACATAGAAAAGATTAGCTTCAGTGGAAAGAAGCAATCGAGGTAGAATTAAACTCATTTTTCAAAACGTTAGGTTTTTTTTACCAATAGTCCGAACACCAGAGGGTGTCAAACCTATAGGATATAATTGGGTATTTTTGAGAAAAAAAATGAAAATAATGAGGTCACAAAATATAAAGGAAGACTAATTGCACAAGGTTTTTCACAAAAGTCTGACATTGATTATTAAGAGATATATTTACTAGTGGTGGATACAATTATACTAAGATATTTAATTGGCATGACTGTATATGAAAGTCTGGACATGCATCTTATGGATGTAGTCACGACATACTTATTGGGTCTCTTGATAATTACATTTATAAGAGAATCCCATAAGGATTTTGTTGGGGTTGATGCCCTAAATCTCGTGGTTTCATAGTTTGTAATTTATTTGTACAAAAAGATTATTTATTTAATAAAATAAGTTGTTGTTTTATTTGACATATAGTTGCATTAACCAAAACCAATAAACTAAGATTCTAGGTTATTTAATGTAGCTTAACCATTGTATGTGGTGACATACAAGTGGATCATGTTTAAGTGATAACCAAAAAGGTCTGTAGTAGATGGATAAGCCTGGGTTGTCTAATTGGATCGGGTTGGTTCAGTTCAGGTATTTCCAGCCGGTTCAATCCTGTTTGGTGCCTTGGAGGTCCGGTTCAAGGGTTTTTCAATTGGTTCAGGCTAGTCCGAAGTGTTCGGGAGTGGTTTGGAGCTGATTCTGATTTATTATTGTAATAATTTAGTTGCTTGCTTGCTTAGGATGCCACAATTGGTCCACCTTAGTGTGCGTTTAATTAATTTTGTATTATAAATGTATGTTTTCATTAAATTAAATTTTGTTGCATTAAGTATGCCATGTAGATTTAAAATCCCACCATAGGAAAGCATGTTGCATGCATTGAAAGTATGTTATAAGTGTTATAATATATAGTATGCATGTGTAAGTTTTCATGAGTTTTAATATAAGTTATTATATTAACTTATGAAATGTATGATGGATGTTATGGATTATGTCTAAGTTAAAAGTGTCATAAAATGAATTAGATATTTAAAATCTATAACAAAGACAAAGGCATACTCACCTAGGGTTGACAAATGACAACTTGTTTTAATAGTTAAAATAGGTCGTTATCTTTGTAAAACTATGGTTACAAGCTCACCCGGCAAGATATTGTCTAAGGCTGAAGGTACTTAAGTTGACAGTTTATGAAACACCTGCTACCTGGGGATCGAGTTGGTTCTTGAGTTTTGTTAATCCGGTTTATGAGCATACATGAGCGATGTGAGGTTATAAATGGTTAATCACTTAGACATCATAGGTTAAATCTTGTATAAAAGTTATATTTGGATAAACACCTAGACTTAGGTTGTATTTAATTAGCTAGAATATACCTGAGTAGAAGTTTACCCAAACTGTATAGTAGTAGGAGATTAATGATATATATGATATATTAATTTTAGATCTCACACCCCTAAACGTTCACACCTTGAAATTCATGCTCGGCTTCGTGTCATTTTTAGCCAACTGCTTCATTCGAAAAGTATTTTCATGGGTCAATAGCAAGGTGAATAGGGGAAGTTGTACATAATAAGTAGGAGAAAGAAGTGTGTCAACAAATCCTGCGGTCTCCTCCATTAGATTGCACCGTGAGATTTCTATGTTCCGCCTGCATGTCGATTTTAGGCAAACACGCATTTAGAAGGCTGTTTTATAGGGATCAGAACAATGCAAACTTCAGAAATGGATAAGGCATCTTAGGTCCGTCTTTAACATTTTCTACCCCTCAGTAACTTGTTGATACCAATCTCTGGGATCTGAAAATGGCGGGTTACACGTATAAGAATTACTAAGTGTTAGTAAGTTCTTGACCAAAAGGTGATAACTAAATACTATAGAAATAAGAGTTATTTTGGTAATAGTATTTAGTCAAGAATTGTTGGGATCAAATCTTGAGCGGAAGCATGTGAACGCCTTACATCTCGAAATTCCATTTTTAAAGAAACAAAAAATAGTGATCTAAATAGAATATAGAAAAATAAACATGTTAAAAGCATGCTTGATAATAAGGGAAATAAGAAGAAAGAACCATTCTTACCTTTGAAGATTCCGAGCTCCTACAACGATCCTTTCGCTTTGAGAGATCGGTCAAGAATGGGGGGTTTCAATAGAGCCAAAGAACCCTTGGAACTTGTACATTTAGACCTCCATGGTCCGATGAATATTAAGGCAAAGGAGGGTTTGAATATTTCATTACTTTTACTAATGATTATTCTAGATATGAGTATATTTATTTAATGCAACATAAGTCTGAAGCCCTTGAAAAGTTCAAGGAATATAATGCTGAGGTTGAAAATGCATTAAATAAAACGATTAAAATATTTTGATCTAATCGAGGTGGAGAGTATATGGATCTAAAATTCTAAGACTATTTGATAGAGCAGGGAATTGTATCTCAACTCCCAGCACTTGGTACATCTCAGCAGAATGGTGTATCAGAAAGGAGAAATCAGATTCTGTTGAACATGGTTCGATCTATGATGAGTTATGCATCCCTATGGGATTCGTTTTTTGGTTATATAGTACAGACTGCAACATATATTTTGAATTGTGTTCCATCCAAGAGTGTTACCAGAACACCTTTGGAAGAGCCCAACACCTCAACAAGAGTTGCTTAAGTTGGTTCATCTAGTAGGTCACATTTATCTCAAGTATTGAAGGGGCCTCGATGTAGTGGAAGGGTTGTGAACCCACCTGTTCGTTATATGGGTTTAACAGAAACCCTAGCTATCGTAGCTAACAGAGATGTTAAGGATCCATTATCTTACAAGAAGGCAATGGATGATGTTGACAATGATGAATGAATCAAAGCTATGGATCTCGAAATGAAGTCTATGTACTTCAATTCAATTTGGGATCTTGTAGATCAATCTGATGGGGTAAACTTATAGGTTGCAAGTGGATTTATAAGAGAAAACGGGGTGCTGATGGGAAGGTGCAAAACTTCAAGACTAGACTTATGGCAAAGGGTTATACCCAAGTTGAGAAAGTCGACTATGAGGAGACTTTCTCACCTATTGCCATGTTGAAGTCTATCCGGATACTCTTGTCCATTTCCTCATATCATGACTATGAGATATGGCAAATGGACGTTAAGACTATTGTTTTGAATGACAATCTTGAGGAGACCATTTATATGGAGAAACCTAAGGGATTCATAACCCAAGGTCAAGAGCAAAAGGTCTACAAGCTTAATCGGTCCATTTATGGATTGAAGCAAGCTTCTCGGTCTTGGAATATAAGATTTGATACTGCGATCAAATCTTATGTCTTTGATTAGAATGTTGACGAGCCTTGTGTTTACAAGAAAATCATCAACAGTTCAGTAGCTTTTCTTGTGTTGTATGTAGACGATATCCTACTCATTGGGCATGATGTAGGCATGATGTCTGAAATTAAGAATTGGCTAGTGACCCAATTCCATAAAAGATTTGGGAGAGGCATCATTTAGATCTTTAAAGATTAAAAGAATAAAATGTTGGCTCTATCTCAGGCGTCTTGTTAACAAGATGCCGATCAAGTTTTCGATGCAGAACTCAAGGTGAGTTTATTACCTTTCAGGAATGGAGTTATTTTGTCTAAGGAATAGTGTCCTAAGACACCTCAAGAAGTTGAGAAAATGAGACAAATCCTCTATGCATCGGCTATTGGTAGCCTAATGTATGTGATGTTATGTACTAGACCTGACATCTGCTATGTAGTGGGGATAGTCAATAGATATCAACCTAATCCCGGATTTGATCACCAGACCGATGTTAAGAATATCTTCAAGTATCTTTGGAGAATAGGGACTGAAGGATCTCTTAAGAAGAGCATTCATGAGCGCATTCAGATCTTTCTGATTTCATTATGACCGAAATACAACACACACATTCTATCAAACAGTTATGCAAATTACACTAATTAACGACATGCTTTGATAAATAAAATAAAAAGGATTGAGTTCACATAACAGTTGAAGACTCTCTTCAATCTCGAACTCAACGCAGCGGAAGAACCTCTACGAACTCTGTCGCCAGCAAATCAGTTGGCTACGGCAGCACGATTATCTACACAAATGGCAGCAACACGAACAAGCACGAGCAAGTAGAAGCAGGGACGACACCACCAGTTGGAGACCTTGGTATTCTGGGAGTGAGAATCAAAAGTGTGGCCTTTGGTGAATTTAGTAGAGGTTGGAGGAACAGGCTGATCGTGTAGATGATAAGCAAGTAGGAGAGAATGCTATCGTATAGCGAAGTGCTTATCGTTTAGACAAAGCTACACGATCATGTAGGTTTTACTAAGCGATCGTCTAGTAATAGGTAAACGATCGTTTAGAAAATGCGGCACGATAGTCGATCGTTTAGGAAAGCTAAGCTATCGTTTAGAGAAAGGCGTGTGATTGTTTAGGCGTGGGTGTGCGATCGTTTAGACGATGAGACTCTATCGTATAGGCAATCAGTTAGGTGACCGATACTTTTTCACACTGATTGCGATTTTTTCGAACTTTTTCAAAATGAAACAAATTTTCATTTTATTCTTCAATTACAATAACCGAATGAGATTCTCCCACTAACGCACAACCCAGGAGAAGAATTCGGCCAACTATCTCATAATTAACCAATTTATTAATAAATGAATATAATCATATTATATTCTTACCCTATAGTTTAATATCATATATCTACTATAGTAATTTCTCCTCCACTTGATATAAATATGATTTATATCTAATTTTCTCTAAAATAATATATCTCATATATTTAGCCAATTATATCATATATAATTAACCAGTTCAATTATATCATATATAATCGAACTCCCTCTCATTAATTTGAACATTTCAAACTGATCCAAACACTGATTCTCGACTTTATCCAAGCTACCTAGAGGACCTTATGAACCTATGGCTCGAAGCTCCAACAGTACGTGAATAGCTGACTAAGCTCTTTAGCCACGAGATCTACCATCCGTTAACTACCAGGCATTCCACTAAAGACCAACAGCTGAACTCTTCTTACCACAGATATATTTTTGTCCCTTCACAGATGCTCGTAAGTACAACTTGGCCAATTTACCGTTTTACCCATGTAGTTACATCTCACTTCTTAAGTACCACTGATTTCTCTAATGAACAATACAACATAGTCCAACTATGTGTGAACACCTCTCGGGCTAAGAGAAGGTGTTTGGCACCACATCGTTCAAGCCCTGGAATCAGCCCTTAAGGAAGCTATCTATCTACTTGCCCCTGCCTCAGGAAAGAAGTGAATTCCATCTTGTATAGCTGAGTTCCCAGCTCCCAAATCAGACGAATCCCCAAAATAGTAGGTTTGAATCGGCGACCTGGCCACTCGCACCATACAAATCAAAGGACCGCCCTCAATGGCAAGAGCTCCCAACTCACTCAGGATTGAGGTCATGTTACCTATGGTTATCCTAGTGAAGTGAAGTCTCTGTCATGAACGGTGTTATATAACGAGATGTTAACACTTTGTGGTCAGGTCTTATACAAACTCTTTGTATAGGACACCTTCACTCGCATGTCCCCTACACGAATAATCAGGCTCAGACCATCTGTGACAAGTCACAACACTTGTGACCATTCCACAAAGCGTGCCGCATCCGTAGCATTGCCAGGATAAGATTTCCCTCCTATATCCATATACTACATACCATTTTTGTTATCACTTAAGACATGATCTACTTGTATGTCACCACATACATGTTTAAGTTACATAGAGATAACCAGGGATTTTATGTTTATTGGTTTGTGGTAAAGCAAATAAAACATATAACTGAGCAAAATCAAGATGTGAAGTAAATATCATATATTATACAATACAAACATTCGTACAAACTTTTTACAAACTACTGGACACGAGACTTTATGGCATCAACCCCAACAATCTCCCACTACTAAAGCGAAGTGGGGTGTACATAAAACTGGTACAAAATAATAAATTAGGGCATAAAAGCCCAGTACAAGAAAATCTCCCACTTGTCCTAGCCCAGCCACGGACGATCCTGTAGACTCATGCTCCGTAGGCGAGTCTCAAACACTGTAGTCATGAGAGCCTTTGTAAAGGGGTTAGCAACATTGTGCTCCAAAGCGATCTTCGTGACGATCACGTCCTCTTGATACACTATCTCATGGATCAGATGATACTTCCGCTCTATGTGTTTGCCGCGCCTGTGACTCCTAGGCTTTTTGGAGTTCGCCACTGCCCCACTATTATCACAATAGAAGGTAATGGGCCTAGACATATCTCGAACAAATTCTAGTTCTGTCAAGAACTTCTTGAGCCAGACGGCCTCCTTAGTAGAGTCAGCGATGCACCCCTGCTTAGTGCTTCGCCACACTACATCTCCTCCGTTAAGAGTAAAAAACTGACCCTGATGTGGACTTGCGAGAGTCCTTGTCAGTTTGAAAGTCAGAATCCGTGATGCACCCCGCATCATCTCCTCAACCTCTTGAGGCGTCTTAGGACACATATCCTTAGACAAAGTGACTCTATGCCTGAACGACAGTAGGCCTCTCTTGGAGTCCTGCATCGAGTACTTGAGCAACATTTTGTCAATGTACAATGCCTGATACAGTGCTAGCACTTTGTTCTTACGATCCTGAAAGATCTGTATACCTAGAACAAACTGAGCCTCTCCCAAATCTTTCATTTAGAATTGGGTCACTAGCCAGTTCTTAACTGCACTCAGTATACCTACATCATTCCCAATGAGTAGTATATCGTCTATGTACAACATTATGAAGACTATTGAAGCGTTGATGATCTTCTTGTAGACACAAGGTTCATCAACGTTTTGGTCAAAGCCTATGACTTGATCGCTGTATCAAACTGTACGTTCCAAGATCGAGATGCCTGTTTCAGCCCGTAAATGGATCGATTCAGCTTGCAAACCTTTTGCTCTTGACCTTGGGCTATGAATCCCTCGGGTTGCACCATATAAATGATCTTCTCAAGATTGTCATTCAGAAAGGCCATCTTGACGTCCATTTGCCATGTCTCATAATTATAATAAGCTGCAATGGACAGGAGGATGCGGATCGACTTTAACATGGCAACAGACGAGAAAGACTCCTCATAGTCGACTCCCTCTACCTGGGTATAACCCTTTGTCACAAGTTGAACCTTGAAGGTCTGTACCTACCCATCAGCACCCCATTTGCGCTTGTAGATCCATTTACAACCTATAGGGCTTACCCAATCAGGCTGATCTACAAGATCCCATACTGAGTTGAAGTACATCGACTCCATCTCGAGATCCATGGCCTTGACCCATTCATCCTAGTCAACATCCTCCATTACCTTCAAATAAGACAATGGATCATCGACATCACCATCTGCTACCATAGCAAGGATTTCCGTGAAACCCAGATAGCGAACGGGCAGGTTCGCAACCCTCCCACTATGTCGAGATTCCCTCAACTCTTGAGGTAGAACCAACATACTAGATGAACTCCCATCAACAAATCTTGCTGATGTAGCAGGCTCTTCAACAACTCTTGTTGAATTTTCAGTAGTTTCATTAGAAAGCTCAGGCAACACGACTTTACTTCGTGGACTGTGCTCCCTTATATGATTCTTCTCCAGGAAAGTAGAATTCATTGAAACAAACACTCTATTTTTCGATGGATCATAAAAATAACCCCCTCGTGTACCTTTAGGGTAGCCTACAAAGAGGCATAACCTTGACCGTGGTTCCAGCTTCTTGGAATTTGCCTCAAGCACGTGTGCAGGGCAACCCCAAATGCAGAAGTGACGTAAACTAGATTTATGCCCGTTCCACAACTCCAGAGGTGTTTTCGTGACACTCTTGGAGGAAACACAGTTGAGTATGTATACCGCAGTCTCCATTGCGAAACCCCAAAACGAGTCCGGTAAGGAAGCATAGCTCGTCATTGAACGAACCATGTCCAACAAGGTTCTATTTCTCCTCTCTGCTACACCATTCTGCTTAGGTGTACCCGGCGCTGAGAGTTGGGAAACGATTCCATGTTTTATCAAATAGTCTTGGAATCCCGAGTCCAAAAACTCTCCACCTTGATCTGATCGAAGTGTTTTAATCTGTCTATCTAATACGTTTTCAACTTCAGCCTTGAACTCTTTGAATTTTTCAAAGGATTCAGACTTCCGTTGCATAAGAGAAACATACCCATACCTAGAGTAATCATCACTAAACTGATAAAATACTCATAACCACCTCAGGCTCGCACATTCATAGGACCACACAGGTCAGAATGTACTAACTCAAGAGGCTCTTTGGCTCTATAACCTTTTCTAGTAAAAGGTCATTTAGTCATCTTACCCTCAAGGAAAAACACACACACTGGTAAAGAATTTTCTTCTAACTCACTTAGAAGTCCATTCTTCACCAATCTATCAATCCTATTGAGATTGATGTACCCTAAACGAAGATGCCAAAGATAGGCATTTTCTTTTGGAGAAATACGTTGACGTTTTGTTTGAGTTACGATAGTTTTAAACAATTTTGTGTTATGAAGGGAATTAATGGCTAACGTCCTTAGCATATATAAATTACTTTCCAGATTTGCTATATAAATAATAACACCATCTTTATGAATAAATTCTTTATCCAAATTGAAAGAAACAATGTATTTACATTGTAACAAACACTTAACCGAAATGAGGTTCCTCTTAAGTTCGAGAACAATATATACATCATTCAAAACTAGAAACCTATTGTGTAAATCTAACTAAATCCCTCCCACTGCCACAACTGAGACGACGTGGCCAGTGCTTACTCGAATCATCATCCCATCAGCCTCCAGCTGTCGCTAGGATCTAATCCCCTGAAAAGAAGAATAAACATGATTAGTGGTGCCCAAATCAATTATCCAGGCAGAATCATCATTCTCCACTAAACAAGTTTCAAGTACAAGTAAATCATATTTACCTTTATCTGCCTTGGTGGCCTTCCTTTCTTTCAGCCAGCGAGGATAGTTCCTCTTCTAGTGTCAATCTTGGTTGCAGTGGAAACACTTTCCCTTTTCAACCGGTGGTGGATGCCTTCTTGGGGCGACAAGCGACGGGTTAGCAGGCACCTTCCCTTTTCCCTTACCACCCTTCTTTTGCTTTCCTTTTTCAGAGTTAGAAATAGAAGGTGCAGACTTCGTTCCTGAGGTCGAACCTCTATGGAACGTTATAGAGAATGAAGCAACATTTGCCTCACCCTTCTTCTTCTCATTACTTTTTAGTAAAGATTGGTAGGTCTGCAACTCGTTGAGGAGAGTTGTAAGGTTATATTTCACTTTGTTAAGAATCACATTACTAACAAAGTGTAGAAAGCTCTCCGACAAAGAATGCAGGATTATGCTAAGCTAGCCGCCCTCATCGATGGTAGGCCCATTCAACTCCGCCACATTGAAGTGGACCATCATGTTAAGCACATGTTCACAAACAGAGGTGCCTTATTCCATTTTGGAGTTGAATATATACTTAAGAGCCTCATGCATAAGCTGTTCAGACGGTTGTCCAAACATCCCTCATAGGGACTCCATAATCTCTCGCGCTGAGACCATGGGCTCATATTTCTTGGCCAAGACTTCAAAAAGACTTACCAAGATGTAGGCTCGGGCCTTCTCATTCGCCCGTGTCCATCGCTCGTATGCCTCCCGAACATTTCGAGCGGTATTTGGAGCTAGCATAGGAGGACAGACCTCCGTAAGAGCGAACATGAGATCCTCGATGATAAAAATTGTCATGATCATGTGTTTCCATGTCAAAAACTTATCGCTAGTTAATTTTTTGGTGCTAAGCAAAGCTAACGTGGTTGTGGCCATTTTGAAAACTTGTTGCTGAAAATACGAACAAAACTTTATTAGATTTTGCTAAACCACGTTTGACCAATTAATTTTGCAAAACAATTTCAAGTACCCTAAGTGAAAAACTTCTATTTTGCAATGATGCCCCAGTGAGGCAGGACAAACGTCACCGATGGGGTGATCAGATGCCCTTTTGCTGGGATGAGACATTCTCAACCATTAGGCAGAACCAACTTTTGGAACTGAACCAAATAGCCACCATTTATTCGGTCCAGAACTGTTAACCTTTAACAATTCCGCGTAAGTGTGACTCCTCGCTTTCTATGCCAGAGTCCTGCCCTAATGAGCCCACCGTAGGGAAGAAGCAGATTAGGACAAGAGACTAAGTTACCTTATCCTCTTATAGGAGATCAAATAAAGAAACATGCAAAACTGCCATCCTTTGTCCAAAGTGTTGAATCTTTGACTCTGTTCGTGTTCTAACAAGGAGAGTTCGTGATCATTTTAAGGGATTTTCGTGAAGATTATTGGCTTCAAGGGTAAGTAAATTATTATTCCCTTCTCCTTCATTTCTAATAAGCATGTTGTAAATTCTGTGTTGATGCATAATTTTTTTTTTGTGAAATTTGATTATGTGAAATATTTAAAATTGGGAACGGTCTTACTTCCCCTACGAACCTCATAATTCCTTCAGGTGACTAAGGTAAAAATTGCAAAATAAAATCTTGCCCTAAAAAGGCCATAAAGAAGACTTTATATGGAGAAGGGGCAAGTCTTTCCCAATTTACCTTTGTGCACAAATCATTAAATAACACTTATTTAATTAATTAGCACATTAATTAAATAACCCTTTATACATTAAATCTAATTTAATGTATCTATTTAATTACCATAAACATCGTATGTCTCTGTGCAACACCTCTATATTAATTATTTGAATCTCATTCAAATGTTTCTTTCCAATTTAATTTAAATTATAGATCACATCCATAATCAATTACATATTAATCATATTAATATACAACTTCCTCAAATTGATTTGAACAATCAAATCATTCCTCTTTAATATCCTTTAGTGAGCGAAGAAGGGGATCTGGTGGATCTGTAGATTAGAAGCTCCAACAATATGAGATTAATTGGCTAAACTCATTAACCAAATTAATCAATATTCGTTAACTGTGGGTACATTCCACTAAAGACTCACAGTTGCACTCTTCTCACTGTAGATATATTTCTGTGTCCATGAATATAGACCAATAACAACAAGAAACTTATAATATCGTAGCTACTCATGGTTATTTTGGCCGATTTAGTCCTTCACGAGTGTTTGTAATGTCAACTAGGTAAAATTACCGTTTTACCCTTGGGTTACCTTTGTTGGTATGGACAATCAACAAACAAAAGCAGTTAGGATGTTAAGCACTCTAATTCCATCAATTTTAGCAAACAAGCAAGCATGTTCATATTAAGAAATAGGGTTTCAGAAAATTTACCTTTGAAGAACTCCTCATCTTCAAATCCAGCTCGAATTTCCTCTCCAACAAGTTGTAGACCACCACTTGATCTTCTCTACTATTCTCTAGGATATTAGATTGGATTGCGGGATCCATAATGAGTTGTAATTGAAGGGAATTTTGAAGAGAAAAGCTAGTTTTGGTGTTCAAGTGTTAAAGAATCGTTCTTCAACTCAATTTCAGAAAAATAGCCATGCATGTCCTATTTCTCAACTGAAATGAATTTGATCTTTATATAAAATTCAGCATGGCACACAATTTTATCATAGTTTGACACCAAAACCACCATGAGAATAGTGGAATTATGAGTGTTCAATGTGGGGAAAACTCATTTAAAACTAATTTTCATTTTTAAAATTGAAAATGCAATTTCATTTTTAAATAAAATTAATTAAAAATTTTAATTAATTTAATATCAAATATTAAATTAATGAAACACCAAATCTCAACATGAATCCCTATTCATATAATTAATATTTAAATCAAATTTAAATATTATCCAATTCTCCAATTTCGTTTAATTCAATAATTAAACGTATAATTATATCGAATATAATTATCAATTCTCTTAATTCCAATTTGAATGTTTCAAATTCTCTCATCATGCTATTCTAAGGCCATTTGTGAGCTAGTAGGGGGACTTAATGGACTTACAGATCATGAGCTCCAACGATTCGAGATTTAATTGGCTAAACTCTTTAAACCGAATTAATCAACTACAGGGTCACTCCACCAAAACTCGTAGATGCACTCTTCTCACTATAGATATATTTATCTCCATTTGATATAACCATAATCAGTAAGTCAACCCTTCATAAGTTGTTTGTAATAACGATTGGGTCAAAAGTTGTTTTACCCCCAAGATTATATCTTACTCCTTAAGTCCCACTAATTCTCTAATGAACAATTGGTTTGTGATCTAATCATAAAATCGAGTCCTTCTCACGCAATAAGAGGGCAGGACCCCTTGTTTAAGACCCGAAATTAGTACTTAAGGGAACAACCTCTCCACTATCCCTAAAAGTGGGTAGGAGTGAGTTCCCTCTTGCACCCTATACCCCCAGCTATCTACTCGGTCTTACCCGTGAAATGGGGGGCTTATTGAGCCGGCCCTGTTGATCCAATCCTCACCCATGCAAATCTAAGGATAATCTCGAATAAACAGAAGTTCATAGTTAGCTTAGGATTAAGGTTAAGTTACCTAGGTCATCGCTTTGAAATAGTCAGTCTTAAACAGTAAACAACATTAAAAAGTAAGAGTGGCTTTTGACAGTGTTTTCAGAATAAGGTACCCAGCCTTATTCGTATACTATAAATGGTTTTGGTTATTTACTCGAACTTGATCCACTCTTATGTCTCCACATAAAGTTTAAGTACTCATGTAATAGCCATGGATCTCAGTTTATTAGATTTAGGTTCTTTCTAAAATGAAATGAGCAATTCATACATTCAATAACAACTTTATTGAATAAACCTTAACAACAACTTTATTGATAACAAAATAAGTTTAATTGTTTACAAACCATGAGTTTTAGGACATAAAACCGAACAACCTCTAACTCTTTAAGTATTAGTACTCCTCTAATGAACAACCTGTTTATAATCCAACCGATAAACAAAACCCCCTCTTGGGCCAATGACAGGGTAAGGCCTTTTGTTCAAGTCTCGGAGACAATAGTTAAGGGAACACGTATCTACTTACCCTGAAGTCAATAAGGAGTAAATTTCATCTTGTACTATTATGTTTCTAGCTCCCACTTGATCTTGTCCCCAAAATGGTATACATTTGAGTCGGCAAACTGGCCGCTCTCACCCATAAAAATCGAAGGATAATCCCTTTAGAGCAAGAATTTATAATACACTCAGGATTAAGATTAAGTTGCCTAGGTCATCCAATTGAAATAGGAACCTAACTAGTTAACGGTGTTACATTAGTGGTTACTATTTTGCAGTCTGGTCTTATGCAAACTCATTGCATAGGATAACCCCACTCGCATGTCACCTACACGAATGTGTTGGATCATTATACTTATATCAAATAAAAAGTGGGTCATATCCATAGTGTCACTAGGATAAGATACCCAACCTTATCTCTATATTATAGACCTTTTAGGCTGTTTCTTGAACATTGATCTCTATATGTCTCCACATACAATTTGAGACTCATAAGGAAACCCTGGATGTTAATTTCTTAGATTTAGGGTTATTAAGACAAAATAGAATACAACACAATCAATAACATTTACTGAATTACCATAGATAACTCTTTATTGATGACGATCAATTGGTAACATTTACTATTTACGAGTTTTAGGTCATAAAACTCAACAAAGAATGTCTTGATTCAGTGAAGGAGTAATTGACTGTTCGGTTGTATGTCCTAGAACTCGCAATTTATAAACATTATACATATTCTATTTTGTAATAAAGATGTTATTGAGGTATATTCAGGAAAGTTGTAATTGAATATGTAAATTGAACATGTTAAAGCTTAAATCCAATAAACTTGAAGGAACTCTTAAACAAAAGAACCATTGAGTGGAAGCAAGATCGTTCCAAACTCATTGTGAAAGAATAAAGCATTTACAAACATAAAACCACAATTATGTATCATCGAGTAAATTACAACATGCTTTCTTCTTAAAACCAACTAGCATCGAGTGACATACCTTTGAAGAACTCTTCTTCATGTATTCCCTCGATCAACACCCGTCCAGTGTCCAAGCAAACTCGATCACGAGCACGAACGCAACGGGCAACCAGTGCAACTTACGAACTATCAGATCCTCAAACCCAATTGAGTAAGACTTGATCCTCGAACAGAAACACTTGACACTACCACTCGGTTTCCTTGGTATTCTCGGTGTGAGAATCTAGGAGGTGTGGGCTTTGTGTGGATTTGGTAGAGGGAAGAAGGAAGTATACGATCGAGTAAGTGGAAGAAAGGCTAGGTCTATCGTATAGACTGGGTACTCGATTGTCTAGTAAACGAAAAGCTGTCGTCTAGTAAACCCGCTCATCGTTCACTCTCTCAAAGGCTATCATATAACTTTCCTTTCAGCCGATCGTTATGTGATTCGCTAATCAAAAAAATGAAACCTTTTCACTTTCATTCTTTAGTTATTAAAACTGATAGAAACCTCCCACTCAATTGGTTAAAGGAGAAACAAATAACTACCAACAATTATCTATATTGTTCATTATAAATAAATATAATAACTAATTTATCATATTATATTTATAACCTATCGTTTTAATATCACATCATATGTAATATTTAAACCATAGTTCTTTTCTCCTTTATGACATTTAATATAAATCATATTTATATTAATTCCTCCGTTTAATGTATCTAATACATCAAATCAATTATATCACATGTAGTTGAATTAATTTAATTATATCATATATAATCAAATTCTTTCTTGTTAATTTAAACATTTCAAACTAATCCAGAAACTAATTCTCAACTTGAATCTATTGAGCTACCAAGGGGACCTTATGGACCTGTAGCTTGAAGCTCCAACAGTATGTGAATAACTAACTAAACTCTTTAATCATGATATCTACCATCCATTAACTGTCGGGCACTCCACTAAAGACCGATAGCTGCACTCTTCGCACTACAGATATATTTATGTGCCCATTGGATATAACCAATCAACCATACAATAACCCTTCACAAATTGCTCGTAAGTACAGCTACATCAATTTACCATTTTGCCCCTGTATTTACATCTAACTCCTTAAGTATCACTGAATCCTCTAATGAACAATACATCATAGTCCTACTATGAGTGAACACTTCTCGAGCCATGAGAAGGTGTGGCGCCACATTGTTCAAGCCCCGGAATCAGCCCTTAAGGGAGCAATCTTCTACTTACCCCTACGTCGGGGAAGGAGTGAATTCCATCTTGTGTAACTAAGTTTTAAATTCCCCAATCAGACAAATCCCCAAAGTGGTAGGTTTAAGTCGGCGAGCTGGCCACTCACACCCATGCAAATCAAAGGACCGCTCTCACAGGCAGGAATTCCCAACTCACTAAGGATTAAGGTCATGTTACCTATGGTCATCTTAGTGAAATGAAAGTCTCTGTCATGAACGACGTTATATAACGAGACTAAACATTTCGTGGTCCAGTCTTATACAAACTCCTTTGTATAGGATACCCCCGCTCGCATGTCTCCACATGAATGATCAGGATCAGACCATTTATAGCACTTTACAACACTTGTAGCATCTATAAAACAGGCCGTATCTATAATGTCACCAGGATAAGGTTTCCCTTCTCTATCCATATACTACAAACCATTTAGGTTATCACTTAAGGCACGATCCACTTGTATGTCTCTATATATATGCCTAAGTTACAACGATAATCAGGGATCTTAGTTTATTGTTTGTGGTTAATGCAACTAAAATATCTCATATTTCATAGACAATAGTGAAGAAAACATATCATATTATTACATCACAAATGTTTGTTCATTCACATGTTTACAAACTACAGGACCTTATGAGATTTAGGGTATCAACCCCAAAAATCTCCCATTGGTCCTAAAGCTAGTGGGGTGTACAAGATAAATACAAGTACAAAACAACAAACTAGGACACAAAGGCCCAGTACAAAATTTCCCACTTGCCCTAGTCCAGCCGCGGATGGTCTCGTAGAGCATGCTCTGTAGGTGACCTTGAAAAATGGTAGCTGTGAGAGCCTTTGTAAATGGATCAGCAACGTTGTGCTCCGAAGCTATCTTTATGACTATCACGTCCCCTCGATGCACAATCTCGTGGATGAGATGGTATTTCTGCTCTATATACTTGTTGCGCTTGTGACTCCTAGGTTCCCTGGAATTTGCCACAACACTACTATTATCACAATAAATGGTGATGGGCCTAGACATGTCTGGAACAACTTCAAGATCAGTCAGAAATTTCTTCAACCAAACGGCCTCCTTAGTAGCTTCACAAGCTGCTACATACTCGGCCTCCATGGTGGAGTCAGCAATGCACCCTTGCTTAGTGCTTCGCCATAATACAACTCCTCCATTAAGAGTGAACATTGATCTCGAAGTTGATTTTCGAGAATGCTTATCAATCTGAAAATCAGAGTCTATGTATCCAATAAGGATCAAATTCTTAGATATATACACAAGCATGTAGTCCTTCGTTCTTCGAAGATACTTGAGGATGTTCTTGACGGTAGTCCAGTGACCCTGTCCTGGATTAGACTGATATCTACTGACTATCCCCACAGCGTAGCAGATGTCAGGTCTAGTACATAACATCGCATACATCAAATTGCCAATGGCAGATGCATAGGGAACTCGTCTCATTTTCTCAACCTCTTGAGGTATCTTAGGACACTATTCCTTAGACAATGTAACTCCATGTTGAAAAGGCAGTAGGCCCCTTTTGGAGTTCTGCATTGAGTATTTGATCAATATCTTGTCAATATACGATGCCTGAGACAGCGCTAGTACTTTGTTCTTTCGATTCTGAAAGATCTTAATCCCAAGAACAAACTGAGCCTTTCCCAAATCTTTCATTTGAAATTGGGTCGGTAGTCAGTTCTTAACTGAAGTCAGTAAACCTACTCATTCCCAAAGAGTAGGATATCGTCTACATATAACACAAAGAAAATATTGAACTGTTGATGATTTTCTTGTAGACACAAGGCTCATCAACGTTCTGGTCAAAGCCTAAGAATTGATTGCAGTATTAAACCTTATTTTCCAAGATCGAGATGCATGTTTCAGCCCATAAATGGATCGATTCAGCTTGCAAATCTTTTGCTCTTGACCTTGGGCTATGAATCCTTCGGGTTGCACCATATAAATGGTCTCTTCAAGATTACCATTCAGAAAGGCAATATTGATATCCATTTGCCATATCTCATAGTCATAATATGAGGCAATGGATAGGAGGATGCAGATAGACTTAAGCACGGCAATAAGCGAGAAAGTCTCCTCATAGTCAACTCCCTCCACCTGGGTGTAACCCTTTGCTACAAGTCTAGAATTAAAGGTTTGCATCTTCCCATCAGCACCTTGTTTCCTTTTGTAGATCCATTTACAACCTATAAAATCCCATCAGGTTAATCTACCAGATCCCAAACTGAGTTGAAGTACATAAACTCCATCTCGAGATCCATGGTTTTGACCCATTCATCCCTGTCAACATCCTCCATTGCCTTCTTGTAAGACAATGGATCCTCAACCTCGCCATCGGCTACCATAGTCAGGATTTCAGTGAAACCCATATTCTTCGCGAATAATACACTTGATCTCTGGGTTCGCTTAGAATTTCCAGATCACTCAAGCATTCATAAGCTGTCAGACTGCTCTCCGCGTTGAGCAGCCAGTGTAAAGAGATCTGTCCTGCACATATCACAAAAATATTCAACACTAACTGTTAACCAATCCCCAGCAACGGTGCCATAAACTTGTCAAACGCTAAAGATGAGTCTTTAAGATATGCTATATAGTGCACGCAAGACATAAGTCCAATGATATATAATGATGACCTGACTTGATTCAACTTAAGCAATACTACTTTTAGAGATGCGTTATTAATGAATGTTCTGGTAGTATGCTATGCGTTGTCACAAGTTTTCTTATATTGGAACCAAGTATAATTCCACCGCAAGTTTCTCGGTGTGATTCGAGATCGAACACAGGGACTATTTGAGGTTATTGCGTTATGTTTGTGATACGTGCGATTAGGGGTTTTTTCAATTTTATAAAAGTGTGGTGTGTACACGTATTAAAATTGCAATAAAGTAAAGTAAAGCGATAAAAATGCGATAAGAAAATAAAGTGCAATAAAATAAACCTAAGTTATGATGATACAAGGTACAGGTTTCATGATACAAGATACCGAGGTTGAGGCTGATTATGAAGATTATACAAAGATCATGTTATGTGGAGGTAAGTCTTGTATGCAAAGCAGAAAAAGAAAAGATAACTAATATAAACAGCGCAAATTCCTTAATTGCGTTAATGATATAAGTACGGTTCCGCTTTTCTCTTGGCGTACACCTCTCGGTGATCGGCCACATTCCCACATTTCTATGGTGAAACAGGGACGAACGTAATGAACGCAATGTTGCTTCTATCTCTGGAAGTATTACTCGCTCTAGTTAACGCATTCTTCTAATCTTCTCTCGATTGATCAGAATGGCATCTTCACTTTTGCTTTCACAGGTGAAGATGTGGTCTAGCATGCCTTAGCTAAATGTATTTATCTCGTTATCACAGATTAAGTCACTCGTTTAATCAATATTAATTACCAAGGGATTAAGAAAACTTCATGGAGAAAACTATTAACGAAGGAACGGAAATAAACATAAATGTGGAAATAGAAATGATTAAGACATTCAATAACAATATTTAGCATCTGATACATGATTTATGAATGAAGAGATTAAGAAGATGAAATACAGTTGATGAATAGAGTTAGAAACAAATACAAATAAGCGCCAATGTCTTGGTGCCAATCTGGATGGAGAGTTGCTTGCTGGCGTGGATGGATCGTGCAGATGGATGAGCTTCCCTCTCAGGCTTGCTCAATCGGTAGCAAGGATCTAAGCACAGAGCTTCACGGTGGGGATTTTACAGAATAGCTCTGAGACTCACCTCTCGGCCTTGTCTCTTCTCTTCCCGAATTTCATCCGATCAGTACTCAGCTCAGCCTTTCTCTCAATAATCTAGCATCAGTTAGCCCCGTATCAAGTATATCTTTCACTGAATTTTATGGGGTTATTTATAGGTGAAAAGCTTTGACTCTTGGCTTGTGGACCCCACTTATTGTTATGGAAATTCCGAAGATGGGATAATTATTCCTTCTGTTATGCAATCAGATCGTCAAATATGCACAATGGTTAATTGTACACGTGTCACAATCCTCTACATTCGCATTGCTCAGCTGCATCTTTCGATCGTGTGCTTGCATGCGGTGTTGTTTTTATTACCACATGTGGTTGAAATTCAGCTCTGGATCAACTATCGCATTGCACTTTCATTGCGTTAATCGTCTCTTCATTATTGATTGACAGGTGCAATGTGACAGAGATGTGTTGTTCAGTTTCTCGTTGAGCCTTGATCGCAAGCGGTGACTTGGTTTCCTGCGAAAAAGAGTAAAAATATCCTCTTCTGCCATCTTGATGACGTTAGTGGGTGTAATTGTGATAATTCACAATTATTGTATTTCTAAGCTAATTTTCATACAATCGCCGCATATTTAATCACTTTTGGCCGCAATATCTGAATAAGGCAGCATAAATAACTTTTATTTCTACAAGTTATCAATGGGCTCAATGCAAACTCTGCGTGGCACGCTTCAAGATTCTCAAAAAGCCTGCCCGCCGCGCTCCTCGCATTTATGAATTAACATAAAAGGATGTCCTTTCGTCTGCTAAGTCATCATTTCCTTGGAAGTTTAAACGATTCGACTACTCTCTCGCAAAAAGATTTTATCTTTTGTATTTTATTCGGACGGGCGCAAGGTTAAAGATTAAGGCAATGCATCCATTTTTGCAAATGGATATTTGCGGAGGACGGGCAACAACGCATGCATTAGCGCAACACACCCTTTAACTCAGCGCATTTCTGGAAGATGGGCGCACGGTATTTCTACCAGTGCAACACTACCTCAACATAGTGCGTTTTTGCTAAGGACGGGCGCAAAATACACACGTGTGCAACACACCCCTCAGTGCAATGCATTTGTGTAAGATAAGCGCAAAGTGTATCTTATCAGCGCAAGATACACCTGTCATCATAATTCATACCGGATGTTTATTTAAAGTTTATTATTATTATTTTATATTTTTATTTCATCAACAATGCAAGTCGATAAGACTTTGCGGAGTTCATTTTCTTTTTAGGCAATCATTCATGGAGATTTAAGAACAACGCAATGCTAAGGCAGAAGAGTAAACAAATTGAACCACGCATAAAATTAATGCAACTTGAATTAAAGTAAGAAGTAATTTCAGAAAGCAGTAAAGACTTAACTCAGGAAAGCAATACATAATGTGATGAAGAAGACAGTAAAGGAAGGCGATAGAGAAAACGATTAAAGATAGATATTAGGGATGCTGATTGAAAAACAAATTCCTCAAGATTATCGCAATCTGCATCCCTGTAGGCAGTCAGACTTGCCTGCACAATGTCATCAAGGACATTGTTCCTTCCCATGAGATCCTGGGGCTTCTGAGTTACTTGGCAACGTATCCGGTGTTCGATTGCGAAACTCGGCTACCAATTTCCCTACTTGGACCTCCAAGTTCCTTATCGAAGATGCTTGCGACTACATGACTGCATCATTTTTCTCAATGTATTGTTTTAGCAGGCCTTCCAAGGATGGTGAATTTACAGAGGTGTTTAATGTGGAAGGTTAGTTGTGTGGTTGTCGTTTCTGATTCTGATTTTGGTGAAAAGCTGAAGGATTTTCTCGATTTTCGGAATTACTGTTCTGATGATTCCTCTGGCCTCCTTGGTCATTGTTACCTCCCTAACCGAAGTTAGGGTGATTCCACCAACCTGGATTGTAAGTGTTGCTATAAGGGTTGTTCTGAATGGCAAACACTGATTACGGGTTTGATGGGCACATCTCTGCAGCATAACCCCCTCCGCATTATGCACAGCTGATTGCTGCCACTTGCACCAGTGCATTGGGTTGCGTTGCACCTTGAGAGAGGGTTCCTTGGTTAATTGCCATCGTCTGGAGGAGAGAGGTCACTGCGGCCATTTGTGCGGCCAAGGTTGTCATTGTATCCACTGATACAATGGCATTTTTAGTTCTTCTTCTCTCAGGGCCTCTTCCCCCATACCCGTCGTCCATCCAATCATCCGTGTTTCGGGAAATGTGATCCAGGATGACCTTGGCTTCAGTGTAGGTCTTATGCATAAATCATCCCGCTACGGAGGCATCAGCAATAGCTTGCGTTGATCGGTTCAAGCCATTATAGAAGGTCTCCATCAGAATGCAATCGGGAATCCCGATATACAGACAATTCTTCACCAATCTTCTGAAACGCACCCAGGCGGTGCTTAGAGTCTCGTTCTCCATCTGCTCGAAATTCAACACATCCCTCCGTCTCCTTACGTTGACGGCTGGAGGGAAGAATTTCTTCATGAACCACTCCACCAACTGGTCCCATGAAATGATTTCGTTTGGCTCTAGTGAATGAGCCCACCTCTTTTCCTCATCCTTTAGTGTGTATGGGAAGAGGTACAGTCTCATTCCCTTAGGGGTAATGCCAGGAATGGAGAAAGTGTTGCACATCTCCACAAAGCTGGTCAGATAGGCGTGCGGGTCTTCACCTTGCATACCTCCGAACTGTCCCGCGTTTTGGATCATCTGGAGTATGACCGACTTAATTTCGAAACGTGCATTCTTCTCAACCATTAGTCTGGAAATTTCGGGCGAGAAGTCGTAAAGTTTCGGCACCGCATATTTTCTCATAGGGATGTTGCGATTGGCAGCAAGAAAGATAGGATCTTGCGCTGGCCGATTCGCCTCTTGATTTCCTTCGGGCCTCTCGTTATTAGCCATATTTGCTCTTCTTCACCTAATTCGGTTCTGGTGTGCCCTTGTGCAAAAAGTATGCTCGGTCTCTGGGTCAACTTCAAATTCTGGATAAGTTCCAATACTCATAAACCGTAGCCTACTCTTCGCAATAAATAGACAGTACAGCAGAGATCTATTCTGTAAAATACCACAAAAGCATTCAACACTAACTGTTACCAATCCCCGGCAACGGCGCCATAAACTTGTAACGGTAGAAATTAATCTTTAAGCATATGGACAATGATGAATATGAATCTGTTGTGTTATTGTATCGTATCACTTATGCACACTACTGATGAAAGAATTAATCATACAAGCTCATGTTGCCATAAACTTGATGACTAAAATTTGTTTATCTTTCTTTATTATGCATGCACTATGATGATAGATATTATGCTACAAGCTCATGTTTATGAATATGATGCTCTATGCGCTCAAGTGCTTTGCGATACTACGTTCTAACAGTACGCGTTGATGGTAATATGCCTCGTAATATGCGATGTCGTAGTGTGTGTCACAAGTTTCCTTGTGCTGAAACCAAGTATAATTCCAACGCAAGTTTCTTAGAATGACCTGAGGTCGAACATGGGGATTTTTGTCACTAGATGCGATACTAATGTGGTATATGTGACCGGTTATCATAAAGAATAAAGAATTTGGTTTTGACAGAAATGTAAATTGCGTTGAAAGTAAAATGCGTTGATAAAATAAATTTCTAAACTACTATGATACAGGATAAGGACTAGTTGTGAAGTTGTATAAAAGTATGTAATGAATGCGATGGCAAGTCTTGTGGATGAAGCAGAAAAGAACGAGCTGAAGGGAAAAACATCGCAAGTTCGTCAATCTCGTTAAGGAAGCAACTAAGGTTCCGCTTTCCCTTGGCGTACACCTTTCAGCGATCGGCCGCGTTCCCATACGTCTATGGTGAAATAGAGATGAAGGTAATTAATGCAAGGTTGTTTCAATCTCTGGAACTTCTCGCTTTAGTTAATGCATTCTTCCAACCCTCTCTCGATAGGCGGAATAACATCTTCACTTCTGCTTTCACAGGTGAAGATATCGTCGAGCATGCTTTAGCTAAACTTAGCCGATTATCTTAACACAGATTAACTCACTCGCTTAATTCTTCCTTTTTACCCAAGGGATTAAGAACACATGATGGAGAAAATGGATGATAAATGTATGGAAAGGCACAGAGAGATGATAATGATGACGATGATAACATTTAATTCTAAATAAGCGTTTGATACATGACTTGTGAATGAAAGATTAAAGAAGATGAACACAGAAGATGAATTAAAAGAATAGAAAAAAATATGGAAAGAGTGTCGATGTCTTGACACAGATCCCGATCGGAGACGTTGTGCTTGTCGGCGTATGGATGCAGTGGAGAGGAAAGCTTCCCTTTTAGGCTTGCTTTCCCGGTGGAAGTGACCCTTTGCACAGAGCTTCAGCTTCAGGAAATGGAAGAATTCCTTGCTCAGAGACTCACTTTTCAGCCTTGTCTCGTCGTTCTCCCGGATTTTCTCTGTAAAGTCTCTTCAGACCATCCTCCTTTACAATGAATTCAAGGAAGTTTTTTATAGATAAGACCTTGGCTCTTCGTATTGGTGCTCCCACTGTATAATTCTGATAATTTCTGCCATGGCGTAATGGAAAATTCCTCTCTACACCACGATCAATCTGTCAGAATCGTACAACAGAAAGTTGTACACTTGTCAGCATCGTCCGCGAATGCGTTGCTCTTCAAATCTTCGATCAATCGCCGCATGCGGTGTTATTATTTTGATTACCGCATGCAGTTGAAATGCGTTGATCATTAGAGTCCATGATTAATCGTCGCATGCACCGTCATTGCGCTGATCATTTCTTCGTTCTCGATCGATTGGCGCATGCGATGTAGATGCGTAGTACATTTTTTCTTCGAGCCATTAACGCATGCAGTGACCTATTTTCTGCAAAATAGAGATTGGAATATTCTATTTCGCCATCGCAATAGGGTTAGTGGATGCATTCACGAAATTTTATAATTTTTGTATTTCTCAGCCAATTCTTATACTATTGACACAACTATCCTCTCTTTTTGCCGTATATCTAAATAAAACAGCATAAATAACTTGTATTTCTACAAGTTATCACACCCTCAGATTTAGATATGTGCTTTTCCTCAAGCATATCTTCAACCGAGGCAATTTCGCTCAATTCCTATCCTAACTTTATGTCGATCGGCTGCTCCGAATGCTCCACCTTTACAAGATTACTCAACAATGGAAATTTCCTTCTATCCTTTTAACAATTCATCGCATGCTCTACTTTATTCTTATCTACAGCAAACCTCAATTCCCTCTGAATGCTCCACCTTTACAAGATTACTCAACTAGGTGTGTCTTTATGCGGTGGCCTTGTTTGCATTATCTTATTAGAGACTGTTGGTTATGGTTACACCCTTCGTTTTGGCTTGCTCCCACGGGTGTCATGCGAGTATCCAACTTCGGTTGCGTACCAATCTCAACTTTAACTATTGATTCTCAGCCAAATTTTACTTTTGTTGGTCAGAGTAGTTGTCTCTTTTATTCTTATTTACTTTTTTTTTCTCTAGTACAACACAATAGATCTTAAAAACTAATGTCGATAGGAATTAATTCAATTGAATTTTTACTTGTCTTTTAAACCCATACTTACATGAGATTTGAACCAACCAAGAAACCCTTGTTGGTGCCTTATGTATAAATCATCATGACTTTGAGTTCATGTCGAATTACTCTCAAATATTGCCTATAAGTAAGAGACATGACTCAATTTTATATTTCACACTTTATATCAAAATCATCAATTACAATAGAGTGTTAAAAACATACTTTCGATAAGATTTTATTTCCATGCAATTGTTCAAGATGTGTACTACATTCCTCTTTTCTTGATAATGTCCTTACTCTTGGTGCTCCTAATGGTCGTGCATTTTGTCTAAACATTGAAATTCACCACATATCTCATCCTCTGGAAGTCTATCATCATTTCTTTCATCTCTATTGAACTTCGTCTCACTTTCAGTTATATACAAAGAATAAAATACCAACGATTCATTCATTATATATGCTTCTGCTATAGAACCCTCAGGACATGCTTTGTTTCTTACATAATATTTCAATGTCCGTAAGCTTCTTTCGATAAGGTGCATCCAACTATAACTAACTGGACTCGCAACTTTTGTTTCATAGGGCAAATGGACTGCTAGGTGCATCATTACATCAAAAAACGCTGGTGAAAATATTTTTTCTAACTTACAAAGTATGATTATAATGTCTCAAATCCCCTATAGATATTGTTTTTGCACATAAATAACAGAAAAATTTTCATAACTCAACGACGAGAATGGACACGTTTTTTTTAAGTATGCCCGAACACCAATTGGAAGAAACCTCTGAAGCAGAACATGCAAGTTGTGAGTTTTTAACCCTCATAGCTTTCCATCTTTCTCACTCACACATCTTGATATATTTTATAGAAACCCATCAGGAAATTTGACTGATTTCACCCACTTACGGAATGCAATCTTGTCATTAGTAGTCAATGTGTATGCAACATGTGGCTTTACAACCTCATCTCGTACCTTTTGCAAGTCTAATTCTTTTTGTATATTTAGATCTTTTAAATCCAAATGAGCATTAGTGGTATCCTTATTCTTTCCCTCAATATTTAACAATGTGTTTACCAAATTATCACAAATATTCTTTTCAATATGCATAACATCCAACTTATGTCTCAATAAAAGTTTCGACCAATATGGAAGTTGGAAAAATATACTTTTTTATTCCAATTTAAACTTTGTTTCCATTTTTTATCACGTTTCTCTGCATGTTTGCTAAGCACTGGAAAGTTTAACAAGTTCACCTCTTGTAAGATATCTTCCCCATCCATGAAAACTGGAGGAGGTCTACATTTCACTTTTCCATCATATTGTTTGCTCTTGCGCCAACTGTGATTATCTAGAAGATAACGTCGATGCCTCATAAAACATTGTTTTCTTCTCAGCCTCAATGATGATGTATCCTCTTTACAAATAGGGCACGCTTGGTAACCTTTGGTACTCTATACAGATAGGTCACCATACGCAGGGAAGTCATCAATAGCTCACAATAAGTATGCAAGTAGTCGAAAGTATTCCCTACTAACACAATCATAAGTGCACTCCGATGCGATCTTTGTGACTATCACATCACCGCGATGCACAATCTCCCTGATCAAGTGATATTTCCATTCGATGTGCTTACCCTGACGATGACTCCAAGGCTCTTTCGAATTTGCCACAGCCTTGCTGTTATCACAATAAAGTGTGATAGAAAAATCCATTTTTAGAACCACTTCCAAATCTGAAAGGAACTTCCTTAGCTAAACAGCCTTTTTAGCTGCTTCACAAGCCACTACATATTCGGCTTCCATAGTGGAGTCCACAATGTATCCTTGCTTGATGCTTCGCCAGATTACAACCCCTCCATTAAGAGTAAACACTGACTCCGATGTCGATTTGCGAGAATCTCGATCGGTCTGAAAGTCAGAGTCTGTCTATCCTGTAAGGATCAGATCCATATCTCCATAAACAAGCACGTAGTCCCTCGTGGTCCAAAGATACTTGAGGATCGTTTTGACCGCCATCCAGCGATCAAATCCTGGATTGAACTGATACGACTGGCAATCCCTACTGCATAGCAAATTTCGGGTCTAGTACGCAACATTGCATACATCAAGCTTCCTACAGCAGAAGCATAGGGAATCCGTCTCATTTCCTCAACCTTTTAAGGTTTCTTAGGACATTGATCATTAGACATAACGATTCCATGCCTGAAGGGTAACAAACCCTTCTTGGAATCCTGCATCCTGTACCTAATCAACATTTGATTAAGGTACGATGCCTGAGATAGGGCTAACTGTTTTTTCTTACGATCCCAAAAAATCTGGATCCCTAGAACATACTGTGCCTCACCCAAATCTTTCATTTGGAACTGGGCAGCTAGCCACTTCTTAATGTTAGTCAGATACCCTACATCATTCCCAATGAGTAGGATATCATCCACATACAGTACCAGGAAAGCTACTGAGTTGTTGATGATCTTCTTATAAACACAATGCTCATCAATGTTTTGGTCAAAGCCAAATGACTTGACAGTAGTGTCAAATCTGATGTTCCAAGATCTAGATGCTTGTTTCAGCCCATAAATTGACCTATTAAGCTTGCAAACCCTTTGCTCTTGATCTGGAACTACGAACCCATCTGGTTGAGTCATATAGATGGTCTCCTCAAGATTACCATTAAGAAAGGCAGTCTTGACGTCCATTTGCCATATTTCATAATCATAAAATGTGGCTATGGATAGGAGAATCCTGACAGACTTCAACATGACAACAAGTGAGAAAGTTTCCTCATAGTCAACTCCCTCGACCTGGGTATAACCTTTTGCCACGAGTTTAGCCTTAAAGGTTTGCACCTTTCAATCTAAACCTCTCTTTCGCTTATAGATCCACTTATACCCAATAGGTCTTACCCCATCAGGTGGATCAACAAGCTCCCATATGTTATTGAAGTACATAGACTCAATTTCCTGGTTCATGGCCTTAACCCATTCATCTTTGTCAACATCCTCCATTGCTTTCTTAAAAGACAACGGATCCTCGACCCCATCATTCGTAATGACGTTTTGGGCTTCAGTCAAACCCATGTAGTGATCCGGTGGGTTCATAACCCTCCCACTACGTCGATGCAGTCTCAACTCTTGAGTTGGTTGACTAGACGTTCCGACCTCAATAACTCTTGTTGATCTGTCGGCCTGCTCAACAACTCTTGTTGAACCCTCAACAGTCTTAATCTCACTAGAGATCTCATGCAAAACGAGCTTACTCCATGGCTTATGATCCCTCATGTGGTCTTCTTCCAAGAAGATAGCATTTGTGGAAACAAACACTTTGTTCTGACTTGGATCATAGACGTATCCACCTCTTGTTTCCTTGGGGTAGCCTACAAACAGGAAAACCTTCGAACGCAGTTCCAACTTCTTTGGGTTAGTTGCTAGCATATGTGACGGACAGCCCCAAATCTGAAGTGGCATAAACTACCTTGACGACCTCTCCATAACTCAAAAGGTGTTTCAGAAACACTTTTCGAGGGAACGTTGTTCAGGATATAACATGCAGTCTGCACTGCATAACACCAAAACGAGTCTGGAAAATGAGCATAACTCATTATAGACCAAACCATGTCCAACAAGGTTCTGTTTCTCCTTTCTGATACACCATTCTGCTGAGGTGTACCAGGGGCCGAGAGTTAGGATGCAATCCTATGTTCTATGATATAGTTCTGGAATTGGAGGACCATATACTCTCCACTACGATTAGATCGTAATGTTTTTATCTTCTTATCTAACAAGTTTTCAACTTTAGCCTTATACTCCTTGAACTTGTCAAGGGCTTCAGACTTACGTTGCATTAGGTAGAGATACCCGAACCTTGAATAATCATCTATGAAAGAGATGAAATATTCATACCCACCTTGAGCTCTAACATTCATTGGACCATAGAGGTCTGAATATACAAGCTCCAAGACTTCCTTTGCTCTGTAACCTTTTCCAATAAAAAGTCGTTTAGTCATCTTGCCTTCGAGGCATGATTCACATACCAGTAAGGAGTTTTCTTCTAAACCCTTTAGAAGTCCACTTTTCACCAACTTCTCAACCCTATTGAGATTGATGTGACCTAACCTCGGATGCCAAAGATGGGCGTTTTCCTTAGGAGAAACCTTTGGTTTTTTAGTTGTTGTTGTCATACTGAACATTCCAGTGTTAAACAAGGCATTTATGACTAACGACCTTAGTACATATAAGTTATTTTCCATTGAACATAACCAATCTCCATTCTATTCTTGAAAATAAACACTTTATTCTTAGAAAAGGAGACTGTATAGCCTTGTTCAATGAGACAAGAAACCGAGATTAAGTTCCTCTTAATATGAGGAACTACAAAAACATTATCCAGTAACAGATAACATTTCTTGTCAACCAATAACTTCAGCCTGCCTAAAGAACAGTTGAAACAAACTCACCAGTACCGACTTGAAGAGTCATCTCTCCCTATGGCAACGTTTGCCAGGAACTAAATCCTTGGTAAGAGGAACTGACATGATTGGTAGCACCTTAATCAAGGATCCAGGCAGAATCAATAATTCTCTACTAAGCACGTATCTAAGACCAATAAATCATATTTATTGTCTTGTCTCCTCTTTTGGAGGGTAGTAGGATCGAGGTCGTTTACCACGAAATTCGTTTTACACCATTCTTTCCATTGTAAGTAATCGGTCATATTAAAAGCTTTAAACGGAAATACTAACAAGTTGCTGAAAAGAAAAACACATTGATCTATGTTAGGATTGTTGGGGTTGATGCTCTAAAGTCTCGTGTTCTGTAGTTTGTAAACAGTATATACGAACACTTGTGATTGTTAATATATGATATTTACTTCACATCTTGTTGTTTTGCTCGGTTATTTGTTTTATTTGCTTACCACCAACCAATAAACATAAAATCCCTGGTTATCTGTATGTGACTATACGATAGAATCTCATTCGTTTAAACAATCGTCTAGTTCATGCGTTCCCTAAACGATCGTATATCACTTTCCTAAACGATCATGTAGTTCTACTATACGATAAGCGTCCCCGCTATACGATAGCAGAGTTCTTTCCGTGCGCGCTTATCGTCTACACGAAATCTTCTCCTCTGTCTTCTACCGAACTCCCAGAGGCCACTCTTTGTGTATTTTATGCCGAGGATACCTGCATTTCCTTTGTGGTGGTGTTGTCCCCGAAGCCTTGTTCGTGTACATTTGGATCGTGCAGTAACAGCCTAGAGATTCGCCGGGTGCTAGTAGATAGGTGGGAGTTTTCCGCTACTATGGGTTCACACAAACGAAGACCGTTTTCCTCTGGTATGAACCCCTATCTTTATGTTTTATCATATTCTGAGCATGCTGTTGATGAGTTTAATATGCATAACTATTAGTATGGAATGTATATCGTTTTTGTTTCAGTCACTGTGAAATCGGAGAGATCTAAGCCCGCTCATGGAACTCTCCGTTGAGATCCTTCAATTGGTATATGATATAATTGGAATAGTTAATTATATATGATATAATTGGCTAAATGTATGAGATACATTATTTTGGAGGAAATTAGATATAAATATGATTATATCAAGTACAGGAAAAATACTATAGTAGATATATGATATCAAACTATAGGATATAAATATAATATGATTATATTTATTAATTAAATTAATTGATTAATTATTTAATAATTAACCAATTAATTCACGTTTGAACATGGGAACATGGGGCCGCGAAGGTTAAGGTAACCGGCGGGTTAAATTATGAAAATCGTTTTCATTTTGAAGAATTAATTTTCGTGCATTTGATAACCCATGCCCAAAAGAAACCGTGAAAGAGCGATCGCGAGAGCCTATACGATAGAATCTCATTCATCTAAACGATCGTCTAGTTCACGCGTTCTCTAAAACGATCGTATACCACTTTCCTAAACGATCATGTAGTTCTACTATATGATAAGTGTCCCACTATATGATAGCAGAGTTCTTCTCGTTCGCGCTTATCGTCTACACGAAATCTTCGTGTATATTTGGGTTTTTTACCGAACTCACTAGAGGCCACTTTTTGGGTTTTTTACGTCGAGGATACTCGAGTTTCCCTTGTGGTGGTGTTGTCCCCAAAGCCTTGTTCGTGTACATTTGGATCGTGCAGTAACAATCGAGAGATTCGCCGGGTGCTAGTAGATAGGTGGGAGTTTTCCGCTACTATGGGTTCACACAAATAAAGACCGTCTTCCTCTGGTATGAACCCCTTTCTCTATGTTTTATCGTATTTTGAGCATGTCGTTGATAAGTTTAATATGCATAACTATTAGTATGGAATGTATATCATTTTTGTTTTGGTCACTGTGAAATCGGAGCGATCTAAGCCCGCTTGTGGAGCTCTCGATATGAGATCCTTCAATTGGTATCAGAGCCAGGTTTCTAATACTTCGATCTCATTTGTTTCAACAAAATAACATTTACATTCCTGGTGGGTGAATTTCTACGCTATTTTAAGTGTTAATACTATTATTGATGTGCTGGATTAATGAATGTTTTCGGGATGAATCTCCTCTGTCTGTTTAAATTTCGTTTACATTTGCGGTTGTATGTAAAGGCCCCTGCATTTTTGGGCATATATAATCGTAATCGAGTCTGTAATAAAAGTTTTTGAAGTCTTGAGTCGTTCGTCGAAGTTCTGGGCAAAGGTTGCGGCTCTTCGAGGAAGAAGATGATCTTGGGTTGATCGCATCGTGCAGAAAAGGTTCTATATGATCGCTGTCCATCGCATCATGAAGATGAAAGACTAAGCAATCGTGGTTGAACACATTGGTTGAACGATGGTGTATGCGATCAAGTGTTGGTCGTATCGAAAAGGCGATCGGGCACGCGATCGCTGAGTATCGTTTAATGCACGCGTGAGCTAGATGATTGTTTAGGTCAACAAGCTTCATCGCTTAGTAACTGACTAAATGATCGCTTAGCATCGCAAGGTAAATCAATCGTTTACCAAGTTGCACGCATTGGTTAAACGATCAGATGCTCGCGTATCGTTTAAAGTACGCTAGACGATGGTTTAGGTCAGCAAGCTTCATTGCTTAGTAACTGACTAAACGATCGCTTAGTAACTCAAGGTAAATCATTTACCTATCGATGTGCTACACGATCGCATGGACGATCATGCTTCGCAACCTCGTTGTCGTCTACACGATCGTTTGCTAATGTTCCTATCGTCTAGTACGCGCTGAACGATCGTCTACCTACTAAAGATTGCTACACGATGGAGACCTCCTGGGGTTCAAGACCCGGTTTGCTTGTGAACCGGTTTGCTCGATGACAAATGTAATAGATAGGGTTTTTCATTTCGGATCATTTTGGTTTAAAGGCTCATCCTAGTCTATTAATCTATTTGTTTAATACGTGCGATGTATGTCTTATATGTCATATGGTATGCACATATAGTAAATCCCACCTTAGGTTATGCATTGATCATGCATCATCTCTTTATTGTAATTGTTATAATTTAGAGAAGCATGATTTTATTATGTAAGAACATGTTCATGCATCATTAATATTAAAGTTATATTCATGCATGCATAAAAAGCATTGACATGCATCATCTTTATATTATAATTGTTATAGTATAAGAGTGAATGATAGCATGTTTGCTTGGTTATTACGCATTATATAAAACTTATATAGTAATGACCGAACATTGCATGAAACATGACACATAGGTTACTTTATACTTGTTATAAACGCCTCGTTATGCGCAATATTTTTTTTAGTTGTTTCTTTTTAAGAGTTAAAGACATAGAAATAAGAAAGACATGCATGCTCACTTAGGTTTAATTCATGTTTTAAAATGTTTAAAACTTGGATCACATAGACCTAAGATCACGGTTCTAATATGATTAGCAACCCTAAGGCTTTAATCTTTTAATAAGTTTAATAGGATTAAATTGGGTAATAAAAGGTTAAAGTGTAGCAAGTCTATCTATAAGGGACCTTTTGTCTAAGGCGGGTTCTGTTTAGGCTGAGGTATTTAAGTTGACGGAAACGTAACACCCCTACCTGGGAACTTACCTGAAAAGGTGAATTAAATAGATTTAATGCATGCATGCAAGTTAAGGACAGTTTGGGAGGCATACGAGCGATGGACAAGGGCGAATGAAAAGGCCCGAGCCTATATCTTGGCAAGTCATTCTGATGTCTTGGCCAAGAAGCATGAGCCTATGGTCTCAGCCTGTGAGATCATGGAGTCCCTGCAGGGGATGTTTGGACAACCATCTGAATAGCTTATGCATGAGCTTTTAAATACATATTCAACTCCAAAATGCAAGAAGGCATCTCTGTTCGTGAACATGTGCTAACATGATGGCCCACTTCAATGTGGCGGAGTTGAATGGGTCTACCATCGATGAGGGCAGCCAGGTTAGCATAATCCTGCATTCTTTGCTAGAGAGCTTCCTGCACTTTGTTAGTAATGTGATTCTTAACAAAGTGGAGTATAACCTTACAACTCTCCACAACGAGCTGCAGACATACCAATCTTTACTGAAAAAGTAAGGAGAGGCAGAAGGGTGAGGCAAATTTTGCTTCATCCTCAAAGACGTTCCATAGAGGTTCGACCTCAGGAACAAAGTTTGCATCTTCTATTTCTAACTCTGCAAAGGGGAAGAAGAAGAAGGGTGGTAAGGGAAAAGGGAAGGTACCTGCTAACCCACCGTCTGTCGCCCCGAGGAGGCGTCTACCAGTTGCTAAAGGAAAGTGTTTACATTGCAACCAAGATGGACATTGGAAGAGGAACTGTCGTCGGTATCTGAAGGAGAAGAAAGCAACCAAGACTAAGGCCAAGGCGGATAAAGGTAAATATGATTTACTTGTGCTCGAAACTTGTTTAGTGGAGAATGATGATTCGGCCTGGATAATTGATTCAGGCGCCACTAACCATGTTTGTTCTTCTTTTCAGGGGATTAGATCTTGGTGACAGTTGGAGGCTGGGGAGATGACGATGTGAGTAGGCACCGGGCACGTCGTCTCAACTGTGGCAGTGGAAGGGATCCAGTTGACTTTACAGAATAGGTTTCTAAATTTAAATGATGTATATATTGTTCCTGAACTAAAAAGGAACCTTATTTCTGTAAAGTGTTTATTACAATGTAAATACACTATTTCTTTCAATTTGAGTAAAATGTTTATTCATAAAGATGGTGTTTTTATTTGCACAGCAAATCTGGAATCAAATTTATATGTGCTAAGGTCGTTAGCCATTAATTCCCTTATATTATTGAAATGTTCAGAATTGTCGTAACTCAATCAAAACGTCAACGTATTTTTCCAAAAGAAAATGCCCAACTTTGGCATCTACGTTTAGGGCACATCAATCTCAATAGGATTGAGAGATTGGTGAAGAATGGACTTCTAAGTGAGTTAGAAGAAAATTCTTTACCTATGTGCGGATCTTGTCTTGAGGGTAAGATGACTAAACGACCTTTTACTGGAAAAGATTTTAGAGCCAAAGAGCCTCTTGAGTTAGTACATTCTGACCATTGTGGTCCTATGAATGTGAGAGCCCGGGGTGGCTATGAGTATTTTATCAGTTTTACTGATGATTACTCCAGGTACGGGTATGTTTATCTTTTACAATGGAAGTCTGATTCTTTTGAAAAGTTCAAAGAGTTCAAGGTTGAAGTTGAAAACGCATTGGATAGACGGATTAAAACACTTCGATCAGATCGAGGTGGAGAGTTTTTGGACTTCGCATTCTAGGACTATTTGATAGAACATGAAATCGTTTCCCAACTCTCAGCGCCAGGTACACCTCAGCAGAATGGTGTAACGGAGAGGAAAAATAGGACCTTGTTAGACATGGTTCGTTCGATGATGCGTTACGCTTCCTTACCGGACTCATTTTGAGGTTTCGCAGTGAAGACTCCGGTGTACATACTCAACTGTGTTCCATCCAAGAGTGTTGCAAGAACACCTATGGAGTTGTGGAATGGGCGTAAAGCTAGTTTACGTCATTTCCACATTTGGGGTTGCCCTACACATGTAATTGAGGCTAATCCCAAGAAGTTGGAACCACGATCGAGGTTATGCCTCTTTGTAGGCTACCCCAAAGGTACACAGGGGGTTATTTTTATGATTCGACGGAAAATAGGGTGTTTGTTGAAAAATGCTACTTTCTTAGAGGAGGATCATATAAGAGAGCATAGTCCACAAAGCAAAGTCGTGTTACGTGAGCTTTCCAATGAAACTACTGAAACATCAACAAGAGTTGTTGAAGAGCCTGCTACATCAACAAGAGTTGATGATGGGAGTTCATCCAGTAGGTTGGTTCGACCTCAAGAGTTGAGGGAACCTCGACGTAGGGTTGCGAACCCACCCGTTCGCTATCTGGGTTTAGCGAAAATCCTTGCTATGGTAGCAAATGGCGACATTGAGGATCCCTTGTCTTATAAGAAGGCAATGGAGGATGTTGACCGGGATGAATGGGTCAAGGCCATGGATCTCGAGATGGAGTCGATGTACTTTAACTCAGTATGGGATCTTGTAGATCAGCCTGATGGGGTTCGCCCTATAGGTTGTAAATGGATCTACAAGCGCCAATGGGGTGCTGATGGGAAGGTACAGACCTTCAAGGCTCGACTTGTGGCAAAGGGATATACCCAGGTAGAGGGAGTCGACTATGAGGAGACTTTCTCGCCTATTGCCATGTTAAAGTCGATCAACATCCTCCTGTCCATTGCAGCTTATTATAATTATGAGATCTGGCAAATGGACGTTAAGACGGCCTTTCTGAATGGCAATCTTGAGGAGACCATTTATATGGTGCAGCCCGAGGGATTCATAGCCCAAGGTCAAGAGAAAAAAGTTTGAAAACTGAATCGGTCCATTTATGGACTGAAACAAGCGTCTCGATCTTGGAACATACGATTTGATGCTGCGATCAAGTCATATGGCTTTGACCAAAACTTTGATGAAACTTGTGTCTACAAGAAGATTATCAACGCTTCAGTAGTCTTCTTAGTGTTGTATGTAGACGATATCCTACTCATTGGGAATGATGTAGGTCTACTGACTACAGTTAAGAACTGGCTAGTGACCCAATTCCAAATGAAAGATTTGAGAGAGGCTCAATTTGTTCTAGGGATCCAGATTTTTCGGGATCGTAAGAACAAAGTGCTAGCACTGTCTCAGGCATCCTACATTGACAAGATGTTGCTCAAGTATTTGATGCAGGACTCCAAGAGGGGCCTACTGTCATTCAGGCATGGAGTCACTTTGTCTAAGGAAATGTGTCCTAGACGCCTCAAGAGGTTGAGAAGATGAGACGGGTCTCATATGCGTCTGCCCTTGGCAATTTGATATACGCGATGCTTTGTACTCATCAAGACATCTACTATGTTGTGGGTATAATCAGTAGGTATCAGTCTAACCTAAGCCAGGGTCACTGGACCATAGTGAAGAACATCCTCAAGTATCTTCGGAGAACGAGGGACTACATGCTCGTGTATGGTTCGAGGGTTTTGATCCTTACAAGATACACGGATTCTAACTTTTAGACTGACAAGGACTCTCACAAGTCCACATAGGTTCAGTCTTCACACTTAATGGAGGAGCTATAATGTGGCGAAGCACTAAACAGGGGTGCATCGCCGAATCCACTATGGAGGCGGAGTACGTAGCGGCTTGCAAAGCTGCTAAGGAGGCCTTCTGGCTCAGGAAGTTCTTGACAGACCTGGAAGTTGTTCCAGATATGTCTAGGCCCATTACCTTCTATTGTGATAATAGTGGGGCAGTGGAAAACTCCAAGGAGCCAAAGAGTCACGGGCACGGTAAACACATAGAGTAGAAGTATCATCTGATCTACAAGATAGTGCATCGAGGGGACGTGATCCTCACGCAGATCGCTTCAGAGCACAATGTTGCTAAACCATTTACGAAGGCTATCACGGATATAGTGTTCGAGTGTTACCTATGGAGCATGGGTCTACAGGATCGCCCGCGGCTGAACTAGGGCAAGTGGGAGATTTTATTGTATTGGGCTTTTTATGCCCTAGTTTATTGTTTTGTACTAAATTTTTTGTACACCCCACTTCACTTTAGGACAAGTGGGAGATTCCTTGGATTGCTGCCCTAAAGTCTCGTGTCCTGTAGTTTGTAAATAGTATATACGAACACCTATGATTGTTAATATATGATATTTACTTCACATCTTGTTGTTTTGCTCGGTTATTTGTTTTATTTGCTTTACCACAAACCAATAAACATAAAATTCCTAGTTATCTGTATGTGATTCAAGCATGTATGTGGTGACATACAAGTGGATCATGTCTTGAGTGATAACCAAAATGGTCTGTAGTATATGGATATAAGAGGGAAACCTTATCCTGGTAATGCTACGGACGCGACTCCTTTGTGGAATGGTCACAAGTGTTGTGACTTGCCACAGATGATCTGATTCTGATCATTCGTGTTGGGGACATGCTAGCGGGGGCGTCCTATACAAAGAGTTTGTATAAGACCTGACTACGAAGTGTTAATGTCTCGTTATATAGCACCGTTCATGACAGAGACTTCACTTCACTAGGATGACCATAGGTAACATGACCTCAATCCTGAGTGAGTTGGGAACTCCTGCCATTGAGGGCGGTCCTTTGATTTGTATGGATGCGAGTGGCCAGGTCGCCGATTCAAACCTACCATTTTGGGGATACATCTGATTGGGGAGCTGGGAACTCAACTACACAAGATGGAATTCACTCCTTCCCCAAGGCAGGGGTAAGTAGATAGATGGCTCCCTTAAGGGCTGATTACAAGGCTTGAACGATGTGGCGCCACACATCTTCTCTTGGCCCGAGAGGTGTTCACACGTAGTTGGACTATGTTGTATTGTTCATTAGAGGAATTAGTGGTACTTAAGGAGTGAGATGTAACTACAGTGGAAAAACGGTAAATTGGTCAAGTTGTACTTATGAGCATTTATGAAGGGTCATCGTACTCATGATTGGTTATATCAAATGGACACAGAAATATATTTGTGGTAAGAAGAGTTCAGCTGTTGGTCTTTAGTGGAATCACTAATAGTTAATGGATGGTGAATCTCGTGGCTAAAGAGTTTAGTCAACTATTCACGTACCGTTGGAGCTTCGAGCCACAGGTCCATTAGGTCACCTGGGTAGCTTGGATAAAGTCGAGAACCAGTGTTTGGGTTACTTTGAAATGTTCAAATTGACAAGAGGAAGTTCAATTATATATGATATAATTGGACTGGTTAATTATATATGATATAATTGGCTAAATGTATGAGATACATTATTTTGGAGGAAATTAGATATAAATATGATTATATCAAGTACAGGAAAAATACTATAGTAGATATATGATATCAAATTATTGGATTTAAATATAATATGATTATATTTATTAATTAAATTAATTGATTAATTATTTAATAATTAACCAATTAATTCATGTTTGAACGTGGGAACATGGGGCCGTGAAAGGTTAAGGTAACCGATGGGTTAAAGTATGAAAATCGTTTTCATTTTGAAGAATTAATTTTCGTGCATTTGATAGCCCGGGCCCAAATGAAACCGTAAAAGAGCGATCGAGAAAGCCTATACGATAGAATCTCATTCGTCTAAATGATCGTCTAGTTCATGCGTTCCCTAAACGATCGTATACCACTTTCCTAAAAGATCGTCCAGTTTTTCCTAAACCATCGTGTAGTTCTACTATACGATAAGCGTCCCCGCTATACGATAGCAGAGTTCTTCTTGTTCGCGCTTATCGTCTACATGAAATCTTCTCATTCGTCCTCTATTGAACTCACCAGAGCCCACTCTTTGGGTTTTTTACACCGAGGATACCCAAGTTTCCCTTGTGGTGGTATTGTCCCCGAAGCCTTGTTCCTGTACGTTCGGATCGAGCAGTAACAGTCGAGAGATTCGCCGGGTGCTGGTAGATCGGAAGGAGTTTTCTGCTGCTGTGGGTTCACAAAAACGAAGACCATCTTCCTCTTGTATGAATCCCTTTCTATATGTTTTATCGTATTTTAAGCATGCGATTGATGAGTTTAATATGCATAACTGTTAGTATGGAATGTATGTCGTTTTTGTTTCGGTCACTGTGAAATCGGAGAGATCTAAGCCCGCTTATGGAACTATCGGTATGAGATCCTTCAAGGTTTTAAGCAAATACCCGTTGTAAAACAAAACAACATCCAATAAGGTTTTAGCAAAACTAACATGAACCCGGTGTGACATCTAGTTTCGCAATGACGCTTCAAAGGTTTAGGACAAAAACCACCGAAGAGAGGTCAGTTATCCCTCCTCTGAATTGAGAATTTCTCAACCAGTCATTAATGCTAGAACAACTATTGCTTCTATAATGACTAGCCATCATTGATTTGGTTAGGAGATCATTAACTTACTTAACAATCTCCCATAAGTGTGACAAGCCATTTAAGCCCTAGAGGTCTGCCCCAAAAAGCTAATCCGAAGGGAAAAAATTTGATTGGGGCAAAACCTAAAGCGACCCTATCCATTTCTGGAGTTCACCTTGATCTTGACCAACTGCACAAAACCCATCCGAAAGGGGATGCACAAAGGCGACACGAGGGAGTACAGAATGATCTCACGGTATGAACCAATGATAGAGATCATAGGACGTGTTGACACACACCCTTCACTCACTTACTATAAACACTCTCACCGTTCACCTTGATATTGGCTCATGCAAACACCATCCGAAGGGGGATGCTCCCAGGGCACCATAAGGCCAAGCATGAATCTCATGGTGTGAACATACAGGGAGAAACGTGAATGAAATCAACATATCAAATACACCTCTTCCTCCCACTGAGTATTTTATAACCTAGGGTTTAGCCTACTTAGTAAAAACACGACTAAGCATTTTAACTAAGTGATTTTTAGGTTTGCCCAATAGTAACTTTTACCTTGGATAGTTAAACAACTTTTGATCATCATCCATTAAACTCTTTAACGGAGTCTTTAACCAAATCGTCGCATGCTTGTTGATAATCTATCTAATTCACCTTTCTAGGTAGGTTCCCAAGTAGGGGTGTTACGTTTCCGTCAACTTAAAAACCCCAGCCTAGCCAGAACCTGCCTTAGACAAAAGGTTCCTTATAGATAGGTTTCAACAAATTTAATCTTTTATTTCAACCAATTTAATCGTATTAAACCGATTTTAAAAGATTAATCTAGGTTACTAAACTCTTTAGAACCACTTGAACTTAGGTCTATCTCAATCTAATTTTAAAACCCTTTTAAAAACTTAAGGTCACTTTAAGTCCGCATGCAACTCTTTCTTATTGAGTTTAGGTCTAATTTTCTTTATAACACTTATAAATGGAAACCAACCACAACACTAAGCTAACACATGCAAGGCATTCATAACGCTTATAAACAGCCTAAGTGTCATTCTCAATGCATTGTCCATTCATTGCTACTTCTTTTATATAACACTTATACAAAACAGCAAAGAAACAAGCAAAACATGCTTCCATTCACCCTTAGACTATAACACTTATAATAAAAGGATGATGCATGATAATGCTCACTGCATGCAAAATATAACTCTTATATTTCATGATGCATACGCATGCTTTCAAGTAATTTCCTCATGCTCGATTATAACAATTATAATACATGATGCATGAATAATTGCACAACCTAAGGTGGGTTTTGAACTATATGTCAAACGCTTTGGCATATGCACCATACATCACATGTATAATTAAACTAATGTTGATGAACCGGGTAAAATTGCTTTAAAATCACAAAAGGAAAGTTAAGTATTATAAAGACAAGAAGTCTCCGGTTCAAACAGGCGAACCAGGTCTTGAACCGCTCAGGCAAAGCATCGTGTCTCCAACCATCGTGTACTAAACACCCCGCAACGTCTACACGATAAAACAAATACTTTGCTCTATCGCTTACAACGCTCCCAGAGCGAACTGATCGTTTAGCATTTACTACACGATCATTTAGAAAATCTAAATAATCGTTTAGCTAGTACTACACGATCGCGTACCTTTACTAAGCGATGAAGCCTGAGGTACACGATCGCTTAGCACACTCCGTACAATGCCCGCCTCTCGCGATCGTCTAAACGACTATGATCTCGCGAAGCACCATCGCCTAAGCAATCGCTTAGCTACTGTCTCCATATCGCATACGCGCGATTGTGTAGGTAGTAACTAAATGATGAAGCTTGCTAACTACACGATCGTCTAGCGCGCGCCTTTTACTATCCGACAAGCATTACATGCTCCCACTACAATCGTCTACCTCCCGCGCCTACACGATCCGGCAACCAACGCTACGCGATAGAGTAAACGATTTACCACATCGCTTAGCAATAGCTAAATGATCGCTTAGAAAATACTACACGATCGTCTACAAAAAAACTAAACGATCGCTTAATTAAATCCCAACGATCGGTTACCTGAGGCCGATACGACCAATGCTTGGTCTTCTTCTTCGTTGAGAACCACATCTCCATGCTTCGAAGCTTCATCACGAACGACTCGACTAACTCAAACTCTTTGAATTACAGACTCGATTGCAAAGTTAATTATGCCCACAAACACAGGGACCTTTACAAATTTACACTTTGTAATACCAGAAAGCTTTAACAAAAGCAAATTACCCGAAACATTCATCAACTCATCCACAAGTGCAAAAAACAATTAACCACAAATACAAAAACCTACCACGACTGTAAAATGAGTTCAAAACAGAGTTGTAATTTAGAATATCAGAACAACCTAGCTCTAATACCAATTGAAGGAAATCGAAATTGAGATTTCCATGAGCAGCGAAAAATAGATCATTCCAAATTACAATCATGAATGAACATTCCAAATTATAGTCGTAAAACAAAATATGCAATTGTTATAGAAATTACAGCATGCAAACTACAAATGAACAAGGTGAAAGCTACAAACATTTGTAGACTCTTCTCCACGCTCCTTGCTCACGAACGCTCGAACACAGCAACCTTGAACGCTCAAACAATACGACCGCAACTCTATACGGCGCTCGTCCTCAACGATCGCCTCAGTCAGGAACACTCAAGCAACACGAACCGCCTCCACAGAACCTCGACGGTGTCGAGTTGAGTATGACACCACTAACAAGGTTACCTTGGTATTCTCTAGGTGAGAATCTAGAGGGTGGGCTCTGTTTGGACTTGGTATGAGGCAAACAAAGAAGGAAAGAACAATCGTGTACACAATTGGGCAAATGGGAGAAGACAAGAACCTATCGCATAGGTCGATGCCCAATTGTTTAGCTAAAGCTAAGCGATCATCTAACAAAAGCTAAGCGATCATTTAGCTCATCTTTTAACTCAGTGTATGTCGCCTACAAAACACTACACGATCATTTACTAAAACACGTTGTCGCTTAGTAAATCGGTATTTACTTGACAAGCGCCCTTGAGTTTCTTTTTGCGAGAGAAATCTCAAAATTACTTTTCATAAAAACTTTCTAAAATTAGGAAAACAAATTTTCTTTTATCTCACGGTTACCATGAATCACCAATAACCACTCACTCAATTGGTTATTAAAGAAAAAGATTTAATTATCCAATAATTAATATTATTATAAATATAATTGATTACCAACTTATCATACTATATTTATAACCTATAGTTTTAATATTTCATCTCATGAAACATATAAACCATAGTTCTTTTTCTATTCCATGGTACTTAATGTAAATCTCATTTACATCAATCCTCCACTAGATGTATCTCATACATCATATCGATCATATCATATATAATCAAAATACCTCTTGTTAATTTGAACATTTAAAATCAAACCAAGAACTGATCCTCAACTGAATCCATTGAGCTACCAAGGATACCTTATGGACCGTTAACTCAAAGCTCCAACGGTACGTGAATAACTGACTAAACTCATTAGTCATGGGATCCACCATCCGTTAACTGCCAGGCACTCCACTAAAGACCGACAATTGAACTCTTCTTACCACAGATATATTATGTGTCCATCTTAACCAATCAGAAGTGCGACAACCTGATGACATGCTGAAATACATGTCATCTTAAGCTTTTTATTTAGAATTATGAGGGCTGGAACTCATGAGAAAATGAGTTTGTGTTGTTCAGCATTGAGAGTCTCGGCTAACCCATTATTATGCATTATTATGCGTTCAATTGTCTATTTTTGTAACTAACATAGGAAGTGGAAGCAAACGGGGAAGCCGGGCTACTGCATAGACGACCACATCCTGAGAAACTCTCCATCGCAAAGGCGAGTGCATACGATCAACGCATGGGTGTTGCGGTGATCAACCGCATGCATCCATCGCATAGAAGTTGCGATCGTCAAGTGTTGTCGGTCATCGTGTAGAAGTTGCGGTATTAAGAGAATGTGATCACTTCATGATTGCGGCTACATGATAACCATAATAGTGGGATGAACACAAGGTTAGTGGAATGAACGCATCAATGCATACCTCGGGAAAATCAAAAGATGATGTTGACATTTCACCTACCACGCCATTAGCTACAGAGATTTAGAAAAGGACTAATGCGCCGTGAATGTCAGAATCAAAGTAGTCCATTAATGTTGTCGACGATTCAAGCTCTATAAATAGAAGTCGTTGAGCAGAAATTCAAATCATCCAAGTTTCGGCCTTCGGGCAGATCCTTGTGATCTAGACACGTTAGAAGAAGCTTGAGAGTTCTTCACCTCCCTCATCCATTCCAAGTGACGATCAGAGCCTTCGCCGGAGCTAAATCTCGAGAGAGTCAGCTCCACCGCCAATCCATGGCACCACCGGCAGCCTTGACATACATCTGCTGGAAGCAAGACATTGCCTCTAGCTGGTCCTTCCATTTTCTCTTCTTTTCTTATATTGTATTGTATAACATTTTGGGATTAAGGAATTAATACATTATGTGTTCAATGCATTTCTATGTGTCCTTCGATTCCATCTCCATCTTTTTTACTTAGCATCCTTAACTTTCATTGCATCATTTAGTGAGATTGCGGATTAGAGATATGAAGCATGTAGCAAACCACCGGAAGGTGTGCGTTGTGCGAGTGTGTGAGAAAACCTTATTTGCTTAGTGTGAAGCTATAGCAACACCTGTCTATAGGCTAACGCAATGCTTGTCTATGAGTAAAGTCCAACTGCCCGGGAGGGTAAGTGGTTGGTCACATTAAGCAGTATAAGCATGTATTCACTAGAGATAGGAATAATCTTGCGTCAACCAAGTTTATGTGGTTACCTTCTCTTATGAGCGCATCATTCATCATTTAGGCATACTTGGAAGAGTAGTCCAAAATTCAAATGTAAAACTCAAGAGAGTGCATTGGAATGCATAAGCAAGAATGTGGAACTTAGGAATAAGCTCCGTTTGCTTTCACACAGCGTATGCACACTACGGAGAGGATATTGCATGCGTCCAAGAAGTAGGATATGGTGGCTGTACGCGTTCATCTCGACCCTTTTGCATACACATCGCATACGTCCTAGATTTAGGCTCTAGTATGTGTAGCATGATCGCATAGCTTGTGTTGGCTGAGGTTGCCCTAGTGGTCACTCTTAAGGGTTGCGATGAAGACATCTCCTCATTTTATCTATTTTCCATTCATTTACGTTGTGTCAACGGTTGTCGTGTCTCTACCTCTCAGTCATACTTCTCATTGTGTTGTCTATTAGTTAGGAGTAGAAGTAGTGTTAGCATAAAAACCTCTCCATCATTCTTTTATTCAACTGCCACATACACATTACTACATACGTCTAACTACAAATCCCTGAGTTCAACCTCGAATCACCCGAGAAACTTGCTTTCACGTTATACTTGGCGTGAGTGCAAGAAAACTTGTGTCAGGAACGCATGGCATCGCATACATTCATTAACGCATAGTTCAGTCCAACACATGACCACCAACGCATGATAATCAACGCATACATTAAGAACATGCATCGCATATTGCGTCCACGTAATTTTAGTTGTTAAGTAATTGATAGCTAATTTTTCATCACCATAACCCTTCACAAATCACTCGTAAGTACAGCCGGGCCAATAACCGTTATGCCCCTATAGTTACATCTGTCTCTTTAAGTACCACTGATCTCTTTAATGAACATAAGTCATAGTCTTACTATGACTGAGTCCTCTCTTCCAAAGAGAAGTTGTGGCCATTATGTTTAAGCCCCAGAATCAGCCCTTAAGAGAGCAATCTCTCTACTAATCCCTGCTTCGGGAAAGGAGTGAATTCCATCTTGTGGATTGAGTTCCCAGCTCCCAGATAAGACAAGTCCCCAAAAAGGTAGGCATGTTGAGTTGGCAATCTGGCACTCTCACCCATACTAATCAAAGGACTGCCCTCAAAGATAGGAGTTTCCAAAACACTCAGGATTGAGGTCGTGTCACCTATGGTCGTTTAGGTGAGATGCAAGTCTCTAGTATCAACAGTATTATATATAGAGTCTAGTCATCTCGTGATCTAGGTCTTATACAAACTCTTTGTATAGGACAACCCCGCTCACACGTCTCCACATGAATGGTCAGGATCAACCATCAATAGTAGTTTACAACACTTGTAAACCTTTACAAAGTGGGTCATATCCGTAGTGTCATCAGGATCAGGTATCCCATCTTGATTCTTATACTACAGACCTATTTAGGTTATCACTTAAGGCATGATTCACTTGTATATCATATATACATACTTAAATTCACATAAGATAACCAGGGAGCTTTGTTTCTTGGATATGAGTAAATGCTAGAATTAAATAACACTTATTTTATTCATTAAACAATGTGTATCTTTACAAAACAATGAGACTCTGGGAGAATTAGGACACCAATCCCAACAACACCATCATTCCATAACTCCTTTAACTCTTTAATCAATAGCTGTAAGTAAATTTCAATTTCTTTTTCAGGAGATTTTGGACTAGGTATAAGAAGGGGACAATGAAATTTGTCTCTTTCATGCATCTCCAAAAGTGACAAATTGTAAGGAATGAGCACCACTGGCCACATATTATATGAAGTACTCATATTCCCGAATGGATTGAAGACATCTGAAGCTAGTCCTAAACGAACATTTCGTGGGTCTGCAAACTGAGGAAACTCACGATCAAAATGCTTCCACCCTTCAGCATCAGCTGGATGTCGTAACATTCCATTAGTTTCAACACATTTATCTTTATGTCACCTCATTTCAGGTGCAATATGGGTAGATGCAAATAATCGCTTCAATCTTGGTTTCAAAGGAAAATGTCGTAAAATTTTATGTGGGATCTTTTTACTTTTTATAGATTCAACTTTATACCGAGATTCACCACATACTGGATACTGTTGCAAATCGACAAATTCTTTCCAATATAAGATGCAATCATATTTGCAAGCATAAATAAACTCATAAGCTTTTATTTGTTGAACTAACATATACAACAAATAAATAAAGGAGTGAAAAGCACTCCAATACTCTCAGTTATGACATAACACACAACAAAACTCTCCGATCTTTGTTTTTCTTTTTCTTTTTTAATAATTGTGTGTTACATATTACAGCATACCATAAAAGCTTTTGGTTTGGTATAATTACATTTACTGTAACTTTAACTGCCTTTTTTTACTCCAATTGATACAAGTTTTTAACTTTTCTATTGTTTCATTCACTTACCATTTGGTCTATAAAATGACTTGTAATGCTCTTGAAAACTCATATTACCAATATTAAAAAGCTTGTGTTTATTCAACCATTTGGTGTTGTCTTTTCTTTCAAATCTTGATTTAGATTTGATGTTTATATCAATTTATTGGATTAGTCTTGATCAAGCTAATTCTAGAGTGAGTCTAAGGATCTAAGAGTAACCATCATAGATTCTACGTTTGATCTAAGTTAGCTTTTGTTGTGAGTGTTTGCAAGGATCCTAGAAGGACCTCTAACTTTACATCCAACAAGCATCGTGGGTGCTTATCAATATGAATTTTGAGAGGATTGAGTGAAATTCAGATGGTAAGAAGAACAACTTCTTTTGTTCTTCATAATATAGAACACTTAAGTATTTTTATGAGGGAGATAACTCTCCTCCCATTAACTCATGTTAACTCTCCTGTAATTGCAATGGAGTTAATTTTTAATTAAACTAAATCATATTTAATTTAATTAAACTAAATAAATATTAATTAATCTAATTAATTAATTAATTAATATTAATGAATTAAATATTATATATTTGACTAAACTTACATTTTAACCATTTTCGAATTATTTTTCTCTCATATACTATAGGTTTACACTACTACAAAAACAACATTACTTGACATTTGGAACTTTTGAGTACTTGACGTTTTTATTAAAAAAATGTCAAGTAACACGTAAATTTGATGAAAACGTCAAGAATAATAAAAAAAAATCGAAGGTTGGCAGAAATTTCTGGATTTTTTATTCTATTTTTACTTGACATTTTATAAACGTCAAGTAATTTGTGGTTTAAAGAATATCTTTTGCTTGTCTCATGGTAGCCTGTCAGTTTCCTTACGAAACTTTGTTTTAGGGTTTCATTTTGAAAAAAACAGAGGTTGACAGAAATTTTTGTATTTTTTTCATTCTGTTTTTACTTGACACTTTATAAACCTCATGTAATTTGTGGTTTATTTGTTTTAGGGTTTTATTTAAAAAAAGGGGAGGTTGGCATAAATTTTTTAATTTATTTCATTCTGTTATCACTTGACATTTTATAAAAGTAAAATTATTTGTGGTTTATTTGTTTTAGAGTTTCATATATTTTAAGAGATGAAAAATTGGGGGAGGTGCCCCAAACCCCCAAATCACCCTAAATCCTTCACATCAGTGGTTCCTCTTCACACCGTCGATGGTTCTTTCATGCTGCTGATTCCAATTTACGTCGTCGATTCCTTATGTTGCTGCCAGTTCCTTCATGTTGTTGGTTTTTTCTGCTTCTCTATGGAACAAGATTGTGCAATTATGCTCTAGGGTTCTCTCTTACTACGGTTGTCTTGATTCTTGGCTGCAAACTTTTATTATTTCTATTTTCATTTTTGTAATGTTTATCCACTTTCATTTTGATTCTTACATCATTCATTCATAGTCCAACACCCAATGTACCACGAGCATTATTGAACATTTTTGCTTCTGTGTATGCGAGATGAAATCCTTAGTAGTTGCTCATTACAATTTTTATCACCTTGATCTTGATTTACGAATCAATCAAATGATTCTAGGGTGTTTTCTTCTTCAATTGGGTTATTGCACACCACCTGTTTGATAAAATTCCTAAGAGAAAAAAGTTCGGGGAATAATAAAGGTATTAGTTTGATTGGCTGGTTGATTTTAGTTTCTTTAGAATTGTGTTTTTTAGCATTTTTTATATGTTAATTCATGAATTTTCTTTTTTTTTTCTCTTTTTTCTCTTCCATTTTCCAATTTACTGTGCCACATATATATATATTCTTTTCTTATTCCCCTAGTATTTATTTGGAAAAGATTTGGTCACTTAACAATGATATGAATCAATCATTTATGGGGGGTCAAACAAAAAGTGTCCTCAAGGTATTCGAAGAAAGGGCTATGAGACAATCGAAGGGACAAAAATATCTTGTTCTTGTTGAGGAACTTGTCTAGTGAGGTTAGTAGTACCAAACAACTCCATTTTAAACCATTTTTCTTTATTTTATTATTCAACCTTGGTCATAGCTCAAATGTTTTGAATGGATAATTTTTTGTTTGTGGACTAGGTGCATTTACCCCTGTGATTATCTCATGTACCTTAAGTACAATTGATCCTTTAATAAATAATTTTGTTTATAGTCCAACTATAAACAAAGTAGGTGAAGCCTCATTGTTCAAGTCCCAGATTCAGGGAACAATCTGTCTACTTTTCCTAAAGTCGAGAAGGAGTGAATTCCATCTTGTGTAGCTATGTTACCGCTCGATATCGTTCCCAAAATGGTAGGCATATTGAATTGGCAGCTAAGATCATTTTCATCCATACAAATCAAAGAACGACCATTATGAGCAGGATTTCATAACTCACCCAGGACTGAGATCGAGTTACATGGTTATAGTTTGAAATATAAATATCTTCAACTAACGGTGTTACAAAGATAGATTATATTTCATGGTCCAGTTTTATATAGACACGCTGTACAGAATACCCCTGCATGTCATCAAATGAACAATTTGGATCAAATTGTTTGTAACATTTACAAAGTGAGTCGTCTCCATAATGCTAGCAGGATGAGGTACCCAACTTTGTCCATATACTATAGACCTTTCAAGCTATTCCTTGAATATGATCCATTTGCATGTCAACCACATACTGTTGAGTTACATTAAATAATCTTGGATCTTAGTTTATTAGATTTGAGTTATGCAAAAGAAAAATAAACACATTATTTATTCAAATAAAAGAATACTTCAACTATTGATAATTTATTTACAAATTTATACAGACTACGAGATTTAGGACATAAATCTCAATAGGGTGGAATACACCTTTTTAGATGTTAAACTAATTAAAATTCTTAAATTCGTTTAGAATTAATCCTTTATTAAAGACTATAAAAATGAGTACCAAACAACACTATAAGATGTAAACTTCTACTTTATTTTGTATGGTTTATATTGAATTTATTGATGGAGAAATGAAGGATCTCTTACCGAAGAGTTTCATGAGTGCATTCTGATCGCTCCAATTTCACAGTGATAGAAATATATCAAATACGTTCAAGCGAACAGGTATGCAAACAAACAGTAATTATGAGCATGCTTTGAACAAGAAATTACAAGGAAGAGAGTTGCCATACTAGTTGAAGATGGTCTTCAAACTTCGGAACTCAACGCAGCGGAAACCTCTACCCGATCTACCAACGACCAACAGAAGCGTTGACTATAGCAGCACGAACAACCATACAAACACGAACACCGCGGTGACAACACTACCAGAAAAGAGCCCCAGGTATTCTCGGAGTGAGAACCCAAAGCGTGATCTTTGGTGAATTTGGTACAAGAAGGAGGAAGAACAGATCGTGTAGGCGATTAACAAGTGGGAGGGAAAAAGATGCTATCTTATAGCATGATGCTTATGTTTAGGAGAAACTACATGATTGTGTAGATTTTACTGAATGATCGTTTAGGAAAAGGTATACGATCGTTTAGCAAACTCGGCACACTATACGATCGTTTAAGAAAGCTATCCAATCATGTAGGAACTAGCGTGCGATCGTTTAGGCGCAGAGCGACTATCGTATAGGCTCTCGAGATTAAGCAATCGATTACAATTTCACCAACACGCTCTTTCTATCTCTTTTCAGACGCTCGAACGATTCAAAATGAAACCAATTTCATTTTTATTCATCGATTACAATAACCGACGCAGTTCTCACTAACGCACGTCCAAATGTGATTTTGGGTTAATTATCATATAATTATCCAATTAAAATAATAATAAATATTATAATATTATATTTTTACCCTATAGTTTGATATCACATATCTACTATAGTATTTTTTTCTCTACTTAATATAAATCATATTTATATATAATTTCCTCCAAAATAATTTATCTCATATATTTAGCCAATTATATCATATATAATTAACCAGTCCAATTATATCATATATAATCGAACTTCCTCTTGTCAATTTGAACATTTCAAATTAACCCAAACACTGATTCTCGACTTTATCCAAGCTGCCCAGGGGACCTAATGGACTTGTCGCTCGAAGCTCCAACGATCCATGAATAGCTGACTAAACTCTTTAGCCACGAGATCCACCATCCGTTAACTGTCAAGCATTCCACTAAAGACCAATAGTTGAACTCTTCTTACCACAGATATATTTCTATGTCCATCAGATATAACCAATCATGAGTACGATGACCTTTTACGATGCTCGTAAGTACAGGTGGACCAAATTACCATTTTGCTCCTGTAGTTACATCTCACTCCTTAAGTACCACTGATTCCTCTAATGAACAATACAACATAGTCCAACTATGTATGAACACCTCTCGAGCCAAGAAAAGGTGTGTGGCGCCACATCGTTCAAGCCCTGGAATCAGCCTTAAGGGAGCAATCTATCTACTTACTCTGCCTCGGGGAAGAAGTGAATTTCATCTTGTGTAGCTGAGTTCCTAGCTCCCAAATCAGACAAATCTCCAAAATGGTAGGTTTGAATTGGTGACCTGGCCACTCCACCCATACAGATCAAAGAACCGCCCTCAATGGCAAGAGTTCCCAACTCACTCAAGATTGAGGTCATGTTACCTATGGTCATCCTAGTGAAGTGAAGTCTTTGTCATGAACGGTGTTATATAACGAGACGTTAACACTTCGTGGTTAGGTCTTATACAAACTCTTTGTATAGGATGCCCCCGCTCACATGTCCCTAACATGAATGATCAGGATCAGACCATCTGTGACAAGTCACAATACTTGTGACCATTCCACAAAGTGGGCTGCATCCGTAGCGTTACCAAGATAAGGTTTCCCTTCTTTATCCATATACTACAGACCATTTTGGTTATCACTCAAGACATGATCCACTTGTATGTCACCACATACATGCTTGAGTCACATACAGATAACCAGGAATTTTATGTCTATTGGTTTATGGTAAAGAAAATAAAACAAGCAACTGAGCAAAATACAAAATGTGAAGTAAAATATCATATATTATACAACACAAGCATTCGTACAAACTGTTTACAAACTACAGGACACGAGACTTTAGGGCATCAACTCAACAATCTCCCACTTGACCTAAAGTGAAGTGGGGTGCACAATAAACTAGTACAAAACAATAAACTAGGGCATAAAAGTCCAGTACAAGAAAATCTCCCACTTGTCCTAGTCCAGCCACGGGTGATCCTGTAGACCCATGCTCCGTAGGTGATTCTTATACACTGTAGCTATGAAAGCCTTCGTAAATGGGTTAGTAACATTAAAATGACCTGGGTTAGACTGATCCATCTCATCTCCTTAACCTCTTGAGGCGTCTTAGGACACATGTCATTAGACAAAGTGACTGCATGCCTGAACAACAGTAGGCCCCTCTCGGAGTCCTTCATCAAGTACTTGACCAACATCTTGTCAATGTACGATACCTGAGATAGTGCTAGCACTTTGTTCTTACGATCCCGAAAGATCTGTATACCTAGAACAAACTGAGCCTCTCCCAAATGAAATGCCACAAAATTACTTTCATATTCTAATTATAACACACAAGAAATTTATGAAATATTCCAAGAAACTCCAAGAGATTAAAAATTTGAAGCGTTAATTTGATTATTAATTAAGTTCCTATATTTTTAAAATATGATTATTAAACGTATCCAAATAGTATCTAAAATAGTTAGTAGCATAAATAAATATAATCTTGTAGGAGTATATCAACATGCAGCGGAAGCAATAAGGGTCAATAAGCATTCTAATTCATTAATTTTGGGTATAAATAAAGTATGCTCATACATAATAAGAGGGTTTCAAAACATACCTTTGTAGAACCACTTGAATCTCAAATTCAACTACAAATCTTCTTCAACTCTTCTTGTGAACCACTTCAAGATCTTCCCTACTTTCTCTTGGAACCTTAGATTGAGTTGTGAGACTCAAAATAAGCTTGAATGAAGGGAATTTGGAGAAGAAACTCACTGATGCAACTTGAAGAACACTTCTCGACCTTACAAGTTTTCAACAAAACGTCAGCAAGTTCATCAGCTATGGCATGCCCGATTTTCACTTCCATTTTCTCTATTCATTGCAGGACAATCATGCTTAGAAGAAAGCTGCATGAGGTGCAGCTCATGCTTGGTGAATTGAAGCAAGAGTCAAATGGATGTTAAGTGAGATACTTAGTAGGTGAGTGGAAAAATCCAACTTTTCTCTTCTTTTTTTTTGTGTGTGTGTTTTTCCAATTTTGATTTTCAAAATGATTTCTAAAATCAATTTTGTTTTTCAAAACTAAAAACATTTATTAATTTTACAAAATTAATAATAAATAATTAATTAAAAAATTAATTAATTCTAATTAATTTAATAACATTATTAAATTCATTTTACACAAATTCTACCTTTCATGAATTTAATATTTAAATCATATTTAAATATTAATTAAATGCCCTAGTTTTATTTAATTCCAAAATTAAACGCGTAATTATATCTCATATAATTACTAATTCCCTTAATTCTATTTTGAATGTTTCAAATTAACTTATCACGCTACTCTAAAGCTAATTCATTTACGAGCTAGTAGGGGGATCTTGTGGACCTACAAATCATGGGCTTCAACGATCCAAGATTAATTAGTTAAACTCTTTACACCGGAAGACATGCTGAGAACATGTGTTTTGCAGTTTAAAGGAAGTTGGGATGCACAACCACCATTGGTCAAGTTTGTGTATAACAACAGTTATCACTCGAGCATAGGCATGGTCCCGTATGAAGCATTGTATGGCAGACCATGCAGGACCCTAGTATGTTGGAATGAAGTTGGGGAACGGAAACTTTTGGGTCCAAAATTAGTGCAACAAACGACAGATACTATGAAGCTTATCAAGGAAAACTTGAAGACAGCTCGAGACAGGCAGAAGACTTATCCTGATAAGCAGAGGAGAGATTAGAAATTAAGGCTGGAGACCAAGTATTCCTTTGATTATCCCTATGGAAAAGAGTACTCAAGTTTGGAAGAAAAGGGAAATTGAGTCCCCGCTACATTGGACCTTACGAGATTATAGAACGATTTGGCCTGACAACGTATAAGTTACAGTTACCTCTGGAACTAACACGTATTCACAACATGTTCCATGTATCGATGTTGAGGAAGTATGTACCTGATTCTACGCACGTACTGGTAGAACAACCGATCAGCTCAAGGAAAATTTTTCGTATGAAGAAGAGTCGATTCAGATCTTATACAGGAAAGAACAGGTGCTCAGGAACAAAACTATACCTTTAATGAAGATATTGTGGAACAACCATGGAGTTGAAGAAGTGACATGGGAATCCACAGATTTATACAGGTAAATTTCGAGGACAAAATTTCTTTTAAGGGGTGATAAGTTGTAAAACCCGCACCTTACTTTCCCTTTTTAATTATGTTTATTGTTTGAGTTAAGCAAAGTGATGGGATTAAATATTCAAGTTAGATTGGATTTGTGCATTTTGAGGTAAAGGATAAGTTTGACGAAGGAAAATGTTTAAGTATGGAAACTTAGCTCTCGGATACTTATTACTCTAGCCTTACAAAGAGAATTTATGGCTAAGTATTGGTCATGACGAGGGGTGACTGAGCATTGAGTGAGCATAAGGTAGGTGATGTGAATTTAACTATTGAACAATTGCATGTACCTAAAGGACCAATTACAAGAAGCAAGACAAAGAAGATTCAAGGGGCATTCACACTACATCTTCAAAAACTAGAAAATTCACAAGAACTGACAAATAATTTCGAGACCAAAGTTTTATATAATGTTAGTTCAATGATTCAAGAAGAGAATGGCATGAAGATAGTACAGAAAAAGTCCTATAGTTTGGAAGATGACACGGTGGTCAAAAAAAAGTGTGCAGATTTTGTGAAGAAAATGTTGTCAAGTGTGCATTACATGAGAAAATATGATGTCAAACCTTGTCAAACGCGTATATCTACTTTGCTGCCTTCTAGAGGAGATATTTAAGGTAATTTGAAGACTTTCTTCATTCCTAGTTTTTCATTTTGACTTATAATTTAGTATGCAATTAAGTTTCAAGTTTCTAGGTGTTATTTACTACAATTTGCAATTAATTGTATTTGAATGACTTTTGAGTTTCTTGGCCTATCCATGATCATTTGGCCTATAAAATGGCTTGTAATTTTCTTCAAAACTCAGATTATCATAGTAAAAAGCTTGTGCTTATTTAACCCTTTGGTGTTGTCTTTTTTTCAAATCTTGATTTAGATTTGATATTTAAATCAATTCATTGGATTAGTCTTGATCAAGTTAATTCTGGAGTGAATTATCTTAGGATCTAAGAGTGACCATCATAGATTCTAAGTTCGATCTAAGTTAGCTTTCTTTTTTAGTGTTTGAAAGGATCCTAGAAGGACCTCTAGCTTTGCATCCAATAAGCATCGCGGGCGCTTATCAGCAGGCATCGAGTAAATGCTACCGAGCGTCGAGTATAAGCGGTCGAGAAAGGGTCAAGCCTCGACTATAAGTGATCGAGGAAGGGTCAAGTGTCAAGTATAGGTGATCGAGGAAGGGTTGAGCGTTAAGTGTAAGTGAGGAAGGGTCGCGCATCGAGTACAAATGATTGAATAAGGAGCATGCATCAAGCGAGCCATCCAGTACCAAGTATCTCATCGAGTGTCGAGTCCTTCCCATCAAGTATTCAACAAACAGCCATTGAATTTTTCCAACGAGGATTGAGTTTGCTCAAAACGCTCAGTTTTATACTTCTCTTTTAGTTTTAAACCATAAGGTGTTTCATGCTAAAACTTTGAGGTAACATTGTTAAAAAAAATTCTAAACATGTTTGGAAAAGAAACTTTCTTAAAATGAGTTCTAGTTTTCAAGTCATTGACGTTAGAAGTTGAATCTGGAAAATTTTGGATGAACAGGAAACCTCTTGTTAAGTATGAGCTTGGTTAAAAGAGTGGTCTCAAAAGGGGACCAAAGTGGCAACTAAACTCTTATTCTTTTATGTGTAGGAGCTACGTCCATTGGAGAAACCTACAAAGCTTAGGAAAAATCAAGCCTAAAGATCCGTGAGTGACTAAATGTTTTCAAAATATGTATATATAGGAACATGCATTCCAAATAAATTTCACGTTAGCATTCATGGGTTTTCCAAGCAACTAAAGATTATACTTATGTTTTAAAGGATTCATGATATTTCTTAAGCATAATGTTTCAAGTTATTTAAATGATTTTTACTAATCCTAATGCATGTTGAGATTGAACGAAAGAGTATTACAAACTGCATGTTTATAGTTGTGAAGCATGCATGTTGAATTGTAATAATGCTCTTATAAGCTAAGTAAGTGTTGTGCCTAAAGCTTAGGATGCTAAATTTTCTATGAATGTTATGTTTCTAATAAATCGGATACCGAAGGTATAGAAGGTATCCGAGGAAGTACCTAAGGTGTTGACGGTACTTAGTATACTCCACGTGCACATAGGTAGTTCTTTATTAGAGGCTGAAGTATGGGTCTTCTGGCTACAATCTTTATAATGGGATTAAAGTACGGGTCTCACGACCATGAATGGACGTTGGGATCTTGAGCTATGAATGCTCGTTCTCAACTAAGGTTTGACAATATGCTTGATTATGATGCTATGATTAATATATGATACTATGTAAGTTGCTTGAGATTATTTCCAACATGTTTATTTATTTACAGTAATGCAAACGAAAGGCTTGAGAAGAACTGTATTACTATAAGTCACTCACTGGGCAACCAACTCAAAGCTTGGTTATCGAAGCTTGCCACTCAAAGCTCAGTTATCGAAGGAAGAAGCTTAGATTAAGCTTGTTTGATGTACACATATTTGAGAGGAGTCTGGGACTTGTGAAAGTTATTTTGGGACCCATGTTCATTCTTATGCTTTTTGTTGGACATATGTTTGTTGTTTTGGAATTGTAATTAAGTTTTTATGCTAGTTAAGTCATGATTGATTTATTGCCAAGTCATTTTTGTATATTGAGGTCTAAAGCAGGTTTCACTTAAGTTAGGCAGTAAGTGCTGACAAGTAGATAAGTAACTACTGCTGTCATGTCCTCTTTCGATTTTAGAGGGTAAACTGGGAGGGGGTGTGACACGTGGTGCAAATCTATTTTCAAAACTTAATCTTAAAAGTGGTTACCATCAAATTCGAATGCATGTGAGAGATGAGTGGAAAACAAATTTCAAAACAAAATTTGATCTTCATGAGTGGCTTGTTATACCATTTAGTCTTACTAATGCACCAGGTACTTTTATGAGGCTAACGAATCATGTTTTGAGAGAATACATTGGAAAATTTGTTGTTGTATACTTTGATGATATTCTTGTTTACTCTAGAAATTTGAATGAACATATTTTGCATCTTAAGAAAAATTTGCTTAAATTTAGAGAATAAAAGCTTTATGCCAACTTCAAAAAGTGTAGTTTTTGTCTATACCAAGTCAATGTCTTAGGATTCATTGTTGGAAAGGATGGGGTAAAAGTTGATGAAGAAAAAGTCAAGACTATTTGAGAGTGGCCAACACCCACCAATGCAACCGAGGTGAGATCTTTTCATGGTTTGGCTTATTTTTATAGGAGGTTTATTAAGGATTTCAGTAGCATAGCCTCACCATTGAAATAACTTGTTAAAAAGAATATGAAATTTGAATGGAAAGAAAAGCAAGAAAATGCATTAAATGAATTGAAGGATAAATTGACCAATGCACCTTGTCTTGCTTTGCCTAACTTTGACAAATCTTTTTAGATTGAACATGATGCAAGTGGGATAGGGATTGGAGTTGTTTTTATACAAGAAAAAGAGACAAATCATGTTCTTTAGTGATAAGCTAAATGGAGCACAACTTAGCTACCAAACACATGACAAGGAATTACATGCATTTGTAAGGGCTTTGCAAGTTTGGCAACATTACTTGTGGCCAAAAGAGCTTGTCTTATAGGCCTAGAAGGAAGAATAAAGGAGTTAAAGGAGCATCAGCGATTGAGTCGGTTATGAAGGTTAAGGACCGCAACTTAATTTACTTGCAATTCTGTTAGGAAGTTGAGCGTTTAAAAGAAGAAAGAAATAGAAAAGGACGCATGAAAGTTTGCATATCTAGAGTGGAGAAGGTGAGCTATCGAGAGTGGAAGTTCGAGTGTTACTATTGTGTAGCCTCTATTGTAGTGTGTCGTTCATCATTTACCTCTTCTTCTAAGTGATCAGGTAGCAGAGCTCAGCCATCGTATAATAATTGGTAGGCGATCGTGTAGTAACCGGTAAGCGATTGTGTAAATCCTTGTAAGCGATCATGTATTAGTGTGTAAGTGATCGCGGAGTATTTTGTAATCAATCGTCTAGTATTACCCAGCAATCGTGTAGAGTTTGTAAATGATCGTTTAGAGTTTGGTAAGCGATCGTCTAGTCTTTGTTTGACTCTTGTCGTTTAATGAAGAATTCATTCATCGTTTAGTTGTTGTGTCAACCCGTTACGTTAATAAAGTCTTTTTAAAGATCAGAATCCTAACATTGTCATCCACATGGATCATAAAAGCTTGAAGCACCTCAAAAGCCAAACATAGTTGAACAAGAGGCATGGTAAATGGGTAGAGTTCATTGAGAGATTTTCATATGTCATTCATTACAAGAAAGGTAAGGATAATGTAGTGGTTGAAGCATTATCAAGAAGGTATGCAATGTTTTCTTCTCTTAATGAAAAAATTCTTGGTTTTAAACACATGATTGATTTGTATAAAGTTGAGAAATCTAAATTTCAAGATGTGTATGTGCAATGTTTAGAAGGGAAAAATGTGCATGATTATATTATGTTTGATGAAATGCTTATTAGGAAAGGTAATCTTTGTATTCCTAAGTGTTCCACTCGAGAGTTACTTATGAAAGAGGCTCATGGGGGAAGACTAAGAGGCACTTTGGGGAATTTAAAACATATAGTATGTTGGCTAAACATTTTTATTGGTTGAACATGAGAAAGGATGTGAATAAAGTGTGCAAACAATGTTTCAAATATAAGGAGGATAAGTCTGAGACACAACCACATGGTCTTTACACACCTTTGGATGTTTTTGGTGAACTTTGGGTTGACATTAGCATGGATTTTGTTTTAGGACTACCAAAGACTTAAGACATCATGATAGCATTTTTGTGGTAGTTGACAGATTTAGTAAAATGACACATTTCATTACATGTAATAAAATTGATGATGTTACTAACATAGCTAATCTTTTCTTTAGGGAAGTGGTAAGATTAGATGAAATTCCTAAAACCATTGTTAGTGACAGAGATGCAAAATTTTTAAGTTATTTTTGGAAAGTTTGTAGGGTAAATTGGGAACTAAGCTTTTGTTTACAACAACTTGTCACCCATAAACCGATGGGCACATTGAGATGGTATTCTACGTTTTGTAGAGTTTGCTTATAATAGAACAATACGTAGCACCACTCATTGTTCACCTTTTGAGGTTGTGTATGACTTTAATCTATTAACTCCTTTAGATTTTTCACCTTTGCCACCTAATGATCTAGCTATTTCAAGGGCAGAATACATCAAAGATTTGCATAAAGAAGTCAAAGAAAGGATTGAAAAGAAGAATCAAAAGCTTGTTCATAGCAAGAACCAAGGGAGAAAGAAAATGATTTTTAAACTTGGTGAATGAGTTTGGGTTCATCTACAAAAGGAAAGGTTTTCAGATCAAAATGTGTTTAAATTTCAACCAAGAGGAGATATTCCATTTCAAGTGATAGAGTGAATAAATGACAATGCCTACAAACTAGATCTTCGAAGTGAGTACAATATAAGTTCTACTTTTAATGTGGCATATTTGACTCCTTTTGAGGTAGGGAATGAAGAACTTGATTTGAGGACAAATCCTTTTAAAGAAAGGGGAGATGATGTGAATTCAACTATTGAACCATTGCATGTACCTAAAGGACCAATTACAAGAAGCAAGACAAAAAAGATTCAAGAGGCATTCACATTTCATCTTCCAAAATATCAAATTTACAAGAACCAACAAATAATTTTGAGGCCAAAATTTTATATAATGTTAGTTTAATGAGTAATGAAGAAAATTACATGAAGATAACATGAGAATAGTCCTATAGTTTGGAAGATGGCACGGTGGTAAAAAAAATGTGCAGATTTTGTGAAGAAAATGTTGTCAAGTGTGCACTGCATGGGAATACGTGATGTCAAATATTGTCAAATGTGGACATCTATTTGTCACCTTCTAGAGGAGATATTTAAGACAATTTTAACAATTTAAGACAATATTGTCAAATGCTTGTTGGATGAACATCTATATTTTAGTTTTGCATTTTGACTTATAATTTAGTACATAAATAAGTTTCAAGTTCCTAGATATTATTTTCTACAATTTACAATTAATTGTATTTGGATAACTTTGAGTTTCTTGGTCCATCCACGACCGTTTGGCCTATAAAATGACTTGTAATGCTCTTGAAAACTCATATTATCAATATTCAAAAGCTTGTGTTTATTCAACCATTCGATGTGGTCTTTTCTTTCAAATCTTGCTTTACATTTGATGTTTAAATCAATTTATTGGATTAGTCTTGATCAAGCTACTTCTGGAATGAGTTGTCTAAGGATCTAAGAGTGACAATCAGAGACTCTAAGTTTGATTTAAGTTAACTCTCATTGTGAATGTTTGCAAGGATCCTAGAAGAACCTCTAGCTTTACATCCAACAAGCATCGCGGGTGCTTATCAATATAAATTTTGAGAGGATTGAGTGAAATTCAGATAGTAAGAAGAACAACTTCTTTTGTTCTTCATAATATAGAACACTTATGTATTTTTCATGAGGGAGATAACTCTCCTCCCATTAACTCATGTTAACTCCTAATTGCAGAGGAGTTAATTTTTAATTAAACTAAATCATATTTAATTTAATTAAACTAAATAAATATTAATTAATTAATTAATTAATATTAATTAAATATTATATATTTAACTAAAATTACATTTGAACCATATTCGAATTATTTTCCTCTCATATATTATAGTTTTACACTACTACAAAAACCACATTACTTGACGCTTGGAACTTTTGAGTACTTGCTGTTTTTATTTAAAAAAAAAAAAGTCAAGTATCATGTAAATTTGATGAAAAACGTCATTAATAATGAAAAAAAAAGCAAAGGTTGGTAGAAATTTCTGGATTTTTTATTCCATTTTTACTTGACGCTTTATAAATGTCAAGTAATTTGTGGTTTAAAGAAGACCTTTTGTTTGTCTCATGGTAGCCTGCTCCAGTTTCCTTATGAAACTTTGTTTTAGGGTTTCATTTAAAAAATAAAACGAAGGTTGACAGAAATTTCCAATTTTTTTTCATTTTGTTTTTACTTGATGCTTTATAAACATCAAGTGTGATTTATTTGTTTTAGGGTTTCATTTGAAAAAAGTGAAGGTTTACAGAAATTTTTGAATTTTTTTCATCCATTATCACTTGAAATTTTATAAACATCAAATAATTTGTGGCTTTTTTGTTTTAGGGTTTCAAAATATTTAAAGAGATGAAAAATTGGGGGAGGTGCCCCAAACCCCAACTCACCCTAAATCCTTCACATCAATGGTTTTTCTTAACACTGTCGATGGTTCTTTTATGCTGCTGGTTCCAGTTTACGTTGTCGATTCCTTATGTCGCCGCGGCTAGTTCCTTCATGTCGTTGGTTTTTTCTTCTTCTCTATCAAAGAAGACTATGCTATTATGCTCTAGGATTCTTTCGGTTTTCTTAATTCTTGGCTGCAAACTTTTACTATTTTTATTTTCCTTGTAATGTTTATCCACTTTCAATTCGATTCTTACATCATTCATTCATAGTCCAACACCCAATGTACCACAAGCATTATTGAACATTTTTTCTTCTGTGTATGCGAGATGAAATCCTTAGTAGTTGCTCAATTTTTATCGCCTTGATCTTGATTTAAGAATCAATTCAATGATTTTGGGATGTTTTCTTCTTCATTTGGGTTATTATACACCATCTGTTTGATAAATTTTCTGAAAGAAAAAAGGGTCGGGGAATAATAAAGGTATTAGTTTGATTGGTTGGTTGAGTTTAGTTTCTTTAGAATTGTGTTTTTTAGCATTTTGATATGTTAATTCATGAATTTGTTAATTTTTTTCTCTTCTTTCTCTCCCATTTTCCTGTCTACTATGCCACACATATATATTCTTTTCTTATTCCCAAGTATTTGTTTGGAAAAGATTTGGTCACTGAACAATGATCTGAATCGATCATTTATGGGGGGTCAAACAAAAAGCGTCCTCAAGGGATTCGACGAAAGGCCTAAGAGACAATCGAAGGGATAACAATATCTTTTGCTTGTTGAGGAGGTTAGTAGTACCAAACAACTCCATTTTAAACCCTTTTTCTTTATATTCAACCTTGGTTATAGCTAAAATGTTTGGAATGGATAATTTTTTGTTGTGGACTAAGTGCATTTATCCCTGTGATTATCTCATGTATCTTAAGTACCATTGATCCTCTCATAAACAATTTTGTTTATAGTCCAACCATAAGTAAAATGGGTGAAGTCTCATTATTCAAGTCCCAGATTTAGTATTCAAGGGAATAATCTGTCTATTTTCCTTAAAGTCGGGAAGGTGTGAATTCCATCTTGTGTAACTATGTTCCCAACTCCTCACTCAGTATCGTTTCCAAAATGGTAGGCATATTAAGTTAGCAATTAAGGCCACTCTCATCCATACAAATCAAAGAACGACCCTTATGAGTAGGATTTCATAACTCACCTAGGATTGAGATCGAGTTACATGGTCATCGTTTGAAATATAAATATCTTCAACTAACGGTGTTACAAGGATAAAATATATTTCATGGTCCAGTTTTATATAGACATGTTGTATAGAATACCTCCACTTGTATGTCATCACATGAACAATGTGAACTCCGAATCCTAATTTCTCTACTTGAGTAAGTTCTCTATTGAGATCAGTGTGATGAGTAGGTTGATGTGGAAACTAGTGTGAAATGGTAGAGAAAAGTGTGGAAAATTAGAAGAAAAGAGGAAATTTGGAAGTTTAACTCTTGGGGAAAAATTTGGGAATTTAGCTAAGTATAGAAACTAGTGTGTTGATGCGTTGGAAGGGTTGTTGGTGATGGCATGCGGCTGAAGGAAGAAAGATGGAGGTGATGCATTGGAAGGCACAAGGGTAGGCGAGGCATGCATTGGAAGGCAACCCATGCATCAAGCAGCCTCGGCCAGATGCCCTTGCCATGCGCTAAGCGGCCACGCCCATGCGTCAAAGCACCCGACCAAGCATCAAAGTGTCACGCACAGCCCATGCTTCCAAGCACACCCATGCGCCGAGCGAGCGAGCGATGGCCAGCCTATGTTGCATGCCTATGCAGCACGCCCATGCGTCGAGCAGCCAGCATATGTAGCACGCCTATGCGTTGGTGGCCAGCACCATGCGCCCATGCCAAGCAAGCCGCGCAATGCTACCTAGTGAGCCATGCGTCGAGGATGGACGGTCACCCTATGCGTTGGTGATGGTTAGCTCTTTGCGATGGCTAAGTTGAATTGTAATGATAGTGAATTGGCTTGCTATGCATTGAGTTTGGATTATATGTTGAACATCCAAGAGTTGGACAAAGAATTGCGTGTCTTCTTGGCATACAAAGGATGAGATCACCTGAAAAACATCATCTAACCATGTTTCTTCTTGGGAGGAAAGCCTTAAGCCTCAATAATTTGAGGTGGTGGCATCAGATTGAAAGCTCATGCATTGGCTACATAGAAAGAAGACACTTAGCTTGCGTTGATGGGGTGAGGAGGAGACACTTGGACATTCAGCCAAGTAGGTGGTGTCGACTTTGGAGAAGGTTTGGATGCCTATAAATAGGGCCAAAAGACTTCATTTTTATATCACAATTCAAAAATACAGTAAAAAGAGTGGGAGAGTTGAGCAAACCTTGCGTTGGAGCCAAAGTCCATGCATTGGTCATAGAATTTCAAAAAGGATGCATTGGACAGTAAAGTCTGGAAAGCAGCATCAAATTGAGACGAGGAGTTCTCCCAATTTACTTGTGCATTTGGAGTGATTTAAAATCCACCTAAAAGCTCTGAAAGTATAGTTTTCAGTGTAGGGCTACTGAAGGAAAAGCTCGAAGGGATCGGGCTGGAAATTAAGAAGAAGACAAAAGGATCAGGTTGTCGGATAAGCTTGGGCAAGTCTTGAAGATTCTGTTATTCTGGCCAAACAACGAGGAGTTCTAAGCTCATATTTTAGGGTAAGCTTTTTGAGACATTTTAGAACATATTTTTAGAAGGAGTATCTCAAAATAAGGTTCAGAACTATGAGTAATCTAAGCTGAAAATTGAATCTGAATTCTAGGGGTGAAAAGGGAGCCCGAGGTAGAAAAGGGAGCTACTAGAGTGAAAAGCTCCTAAGCGATCAAGGTGAGTGGCTAAAATGTTTAACTAAAACATTTGATTAAAATGTTTGATTTACAATGTTTTATAGAAAGCATGTTTTAAAGAAGATTATTATCATGCTAGCCAGTTTTACAAGTGATTTCCAAGCAAACCATGAGTTATGTTTTAAACGCATGCATGTGTGAGAAGTTTGTTAAAAAGCTATTTATGTGTGCAGCATGCGTTAGTATATTTAAAGCCATGTTTTTATATGTGTTATACTTTACATGCTTTAAAGAGAAAGTCATTTATGACTAATTTTACTTAAAACGCGATACCGAAGGACATTTGAGAAGGTATCCACCCAACTAGATATCGAAAGACATTTGAGAAGGTATCTATTAGTACTGAAGAACGTTTGAAAGGGTACCAAACCAACCAGATACTGAAGGATGTTTGAGAAGGTATCTGAGCAGAAGTACTTAAGGTATGACGGTACTTAGTGTAGCCACGTGCACATAGGTAGTTAGAGTCAGAGATTGAGCAAAAGGGTTCTCTCTTGACTAGCAGTTGGTGTTGGGATTGTTTTTACCCACAATGGGGTTATTCTCAACTGAGAAATAGTTTTACTGTTTTATGATTAAAATAGCTTTATATGTTTTATGCTTGGAAAATGTTTATACTGCAGTACAAGTACTGTAGAAGCTTATATTTCAGTTAAACTCTTTATTGAGATTTTGCATGAGAATCAATTATTTTTCTTAAGTCACTCACTGAGCACAAGCTCACCCCGTTTTCAAATGTTTTCCTTCTCTTCCCCCCCCCCCCCAAATAGGTAACGGTCAAATCCTCTGATGATAGCTCTGCATCTGCTCTGCCACTAAAGGATAAAGAGATTTGTAACCTGTCTGTTTAGGTGGTTACTGTTAATATTGTACACATGTTACTGTTGTTCATATAGGGACTAGGGTTTTTGGGTTTGGGACTTATGAATCTAGTGTTGTAATGACTCTAAACATGTTATGTTTCTAATTAATAAATTTTTGGCCTAAAGATATTCCACTGTATATCAGTTATATTTTAGTATCAGAGTTATTCCGCAAGAGTTATTAGGCAGTAAGTGTCAGCCAAAGGGTTGATCATTGTTGTAGTCACACCCTTTCTCAGGCTTAGAGGCTAGTCTGGGGTGGGGTGTGACTGGATCAAATTGTTTGTAACACTTACAACAGTTGTAACATTTACAAAGTGAGTCGTATACATAGTGTTACCAGGATGAGGTACCCAACTTTATCCATATACTATAGACCTTTTAGGTTATTCCTTGAACACGGACCATTTGTATGTCAATCACATATTGTTTGAGTTACATTAAATAACCTTGGATTTTAGCTTATTGGATTTGAGTGATAAATAAACACTTTATTTATTCAAATAAAAGAATATTTTATCTATTGATAATTTGTTTACAAATTTATACAGACTACGAGATTTAGGTGGAATACACCCTTTTAGATGTTAAGCTAATTAAAATTCTTAAATTCTTTTAGAGTTAATCTTTTATTAAAGACTATAAAGATTTGTACTAAAAAACACTATAAGATGTAAACTTCTACTTTATTTTGCATGGTTTAATTGAATTTATTGATGGAGAAATACCAAAAAATTACTTTCATATTCTAACTATAAAACACAAGAAATTCATGAAATATTCCAAGAAACTCCCAGAGATTAAAAATGCGAAGCGTTAATTTGATTATTAATTAATTAAGTTCCTATATTTTTAATATATGATTATTAAACGTATCCAAATAGTATCTAAAATAGTTAGTAGCATAAATAAATATAATCTTCATTTCATTTCATTAAATTACATAGTAATCAAATGATACATGTGGAGGCTTCCTTGCATATAATTAAGTCTGATTGGCTAAGGTAAGTTCCACCACAGATGACTAATCTCATACTTCATTTAGAATATTTCTAATACTTCGAAAGTATGACCATCATACTCTCTTTATTCACACTAAGAATTTATCTTCCTAAGTATATATATATTTTTAATACTAATGGTATTATTCCTGTAAGCGGTAAATAGGAGTAACCATGAGATCATGAACTAAAGGACAAGTTAAACCAAATTCTTCTGTCATATCCAAATCAACAGGCAACATACCATTTGGAAGCTTCAAATGAAAACAATGCAGAAGCTGAGCTAACACAAAGTGAACCATGAGTAAACCCATTTGTAACCCAACACAACCTCTTCTTCCAGATCCAAATGGTAATAGTTCAAAATCTCTTCCTCTTACGTCTACTTGACTACCGATAAATCTTTCTGGAAAGAACTTTTGTTCATCCTTCCAAACACTTGGGTCTCGTCCAATTGTCCATGCATTCACTATGATACGTGACCATTTAGGAATATGAAAGTTATTTACTGTGCAATCTTTGAGGGCTTGATGTGGAAGGAACAATGGAGCTGGGGGATGCAGTCTAAAAACCTCTTTCACTACCATTTCTAAGTATTTCAAGTGAGCCAAATCTGATTCTTGCACCATTCTATTCAAACCCACAACTTCTTCTAATTCTTCTTGCACTTTCTTCATTACTTCTGGATGTCTAATGAGCTCAGCTAGTGCCCATCCGATGGAGGTCACTGAAGTGTTCGTTCCTGCAAGAAGCAGATCCTGAATAACAAAAAGTAGTTAATATTAGTCCTTTTAATGTATGTATAGAATGAAATTGAATGTATAGAGTGAAAAGATTCACGATTTATAATATAATTTAAATAAAATCATATTACTTTACGACTTATCACTACAAAAAAAAATCCTTTTCAGTGATAATTTTTTAGCAACATAGCCAATTTCCATTGTTAAGAGTTAATTTAAAGCAACACGTTGAAAAATATGTCACAAAATACTATTATTAGCAACATCATTTATAAAAGCGTCATTTTTAGTGATTCTTTTTTATGTTTAACAACGCGTTTTATGCGTCATTGAAAGTGGTTTTTCTTGTAGTGTATTAAAACCAAGTATTTAACATAATTAAAGTTTTTTTTATGACGTTTTCTCGGTGAAAAACAATTTTAAGCACTTGAATGGAGGGATCCTAAATTAGAGAAAATCAAGGGACATCACATTATATTTATAAAGAATATGAGCTATTCTACCTATTGTGGATTGGTTTTGAAATGGAACCCAGTCTCATACAATATGGTATGAAACCTCAAATAGGCATTCAGTAAAAAGAAACAAAATAAAACAAAAATGAGATCTAGGGATTATCTTACAAAATGTTTGTTTACTTACAAGTATGATGGTTTTAATGGTGGATCGATCAATTTGGTAGTCGGTTTGTCGAGATCCCATGATGTCCAACATGATATCTACCACATCTTTGGTAACATTAATATTGTTGGATTGAAGATGTTCATCTATGATCCTTTCAAGAAATCTATCAAATACTTGATGAACAGATTTTGCCCGACGGATCAATCCTTGAAGATCAAGAGGTGCAATAAAAGGAATGAAGTCCCCCAAGTTAAAAGCTCCAAACAATTTGAAGGCTTCTTGTACGATCCACTTAAAACCCATTTCATGATCAAGTTCTTTATCATCTTCAAACTTCCTACCAAAGATCATCAAACATATCATGTTTGCAATGAGAGAAGAGACCTTGGAAGTAAGATTTACAACGACGCCTCTTCTTGCAGCCCCACGAAGCTCCTCGATCAACAACCCGACTTCTTCCCTTCTCATGGGCTTGAAAGAATCGAGTTTGTGGCTGCTAAGCAACTCCAAAGTGTGAATTTTGCGCATATTGCGTAAATAAGGCCCATAGTCAGAAACCGCAATGCTGTTTTGGCCAAAATATATGTGCTTGAAAACTTCATTAGGTGGGCGATTTGCAAAATCAAGATCATGGGTTTTCAGAAACAGCTCTGCGGCTTTAGGGGAAGACACAACAATGGTGTTCACAAGGCCTAGTTTGATGTGCATTATGGGTCCATATTTTTGAGATAACTGGTGAAGATCTCTGTGAGGAAGCTTCCCTAACAAATGAAGGCTACCAAAAATGGGGAACCCTTTTGGACCAGGAGGTAGTAACTTCTTGGTTTTGTTGTTATTCCTCTGCAGCCATTGCCAAAACACAAGTGGAACACCAAGCACATGAATGGTAATGATAATCATCCAAATCAAACCCATCTTTTTGGTCTTAAGGCTAACCAAATTATACCTCATGAAATGGAAAATGGGTAAAGATCAGCTTTGCTATATATATATATATTTAGTTACATTTTAGTCATGCTTACCCGACTTAAAAGGTAATGTGAAAAGTGGATCCCATTTGATTACCTTTGGTGTTATTTATTTATATTCTACATTTCTACAAACACATGAGGCTTTTACTTCCAAATTTGTAATAATAAAAAAAAAACAAACTGATTGACGAGTGAAGTGTGCTCAATCCAATTGCGTGTGAAAATTACGTTGTATCGTGTTGCCATTATTGTGACCATTATTGTTACTGTTTTCAAAGGAAAAATTATGAATTTTGACATTTATTGTTACCGTCACCGTTTGACCCTCATATGTAACGGTTATGATAACAGCAACAGTAAATGTGACAAAATTAATAATTTTAAGTAAACGTGATAAAAAATACAATACAATTATATTTATGACTCACACTCATTCCAATTCATCCATCAATGATAAATTCCATTACGATTACACCAATCTGTATTATGGTTTGATAAGCATGATCTTAATTTTTAGCATTTTGAAATATGTAAGAGATGTATTAGATACAAAATTTATATTTATGAATCTATTTCATTTAAATTTAAATTTAAATATTTATTAGATGTTTTTTTAAGTATAAAAAAACTATAACAAAAATCTAAAAGATAAGAAGATATTGATCCAAATCCAATTTCTTTTGTAGTCCATAATAAAATTAGCTTCCTATCTACTTATCTGCAACACGTGGAAAAGAAATATATTAAAAATTAAAATAAAAAAAACTTTGTTTGCCTGCCCCACTAAATTAGGTGCTATATCTAACTCATTCTCCCTTTTATTTTACACATAAAAGGATATATATATATTTTTTTTAAAAAAACTATTTAAAAAAAAAATGCCCCATAGTACGTAGTTTTTTGTTTGACAGCTACTTGGAGACAGGTACAACAACACCTAATTATTTTTCAAAAGATAAAATCGACATCAACATCTAATAATTGAGTTGCAAAGAAAGAAGAGTAGTGTCTGTTATTAGCGGTCTCTGTTGTTTTTGTTGTTATAGTTGATTGAGAAACACTGTTAATAACTTAACAACTTTAGCTATCTAATAGTTGACATGTATTTCTTCGGTCCAAGGTTAATGGTTCAAATCTCCATATTTCTCACTTATTACATTAAAAAAAAAAAAAAAAAAAAACTTATCATGAATTTTTTAGTACAGTATAATAAATGAAAATCACTACAATAATTTGGACCTTTTCCGATGCTGAAAATCGTCAGGATTAGTTGAAAGAGTGTCGGCAAAACTTTTTCCGACGGTCAAACAATCGTCGGACAGATCGTGGGCAAAGCCTTATCGACGTAACCTTCCTCGGTGGTATAACAGCGGTATCGTATGGAAAAATAGTTATCTCAACGGATGAAGAATGGGGCTTTTATGCGACCCTAAACAACACCGTCGGGATAATTTGTAAACCCCACGGTCGTAATTTATTAAGACAATCGGGATAAAAAGTTATAGCCCGACAATGAGAAGCCATCGTCGGGATAAATAATTATATCCCCACTGTGTCACCGTCGGGATAATTGAATATCTCCCGATTGCCACCGTCGGGATAAACAATTATATCCCCACGGTGACAATCGGGAGATATTCAATTATCCCGACGGTGACCTTGTATCGTCGGGATTTTGTATCTTTTTCCGACCCCATGAACCGTTGGAGGTTTGTTCATTAGCGTCGGGAGAAGATAAAAAAAAACATTAAATTATAGTTTTTCCCGACCCCTTGTATCATCATGATTATATATTTAACCGTCAGAATTAGCTTTTTTTTATTCTTTATTTAAATCTCTTCTTTTTTTTTTTTCAAATGTCATACCTATTTCAATTTTACAAATATCATTCAAACTAATATAAAAATTGCCAAAATCAAGTAAATGTCTACAATAGTAAATAATATATAGAAAAAATGTTTGAATTTCAAGTCTTAAACATACTATTCGTCTCAAATTAAAACAATACATCCATTATTCCTTAATCCAAAATAACATTACATGATAGCGTCGGGTCCTATTGGGAGATGCATCTACAACCTTAATCCATAAACCCTAAATCGAAAATAACATTAACATCTACAACCTAAATATATTTTTCGGGAGATGCATCTGCAACATAAGTCTTGAGGTGCCTACAAAATACAAATTTAAATAAGTTTAATGTTCAATATACCATATATCAATCTCAAATGAATATAGAATTTAAAACTCAACTAAGAACATGAATTGAAACAAACCAACTCAAACTTGCATATTTTAATCTCAAACTCAATATAGAACTTAAAACCAATATAAGAATATTAACAAATAAAATCCGCTTTAACTTCAAACCTAATATAAAACTTAAAACCCAACTTAAACCCAACGAACTCATAACTACATATTTCAATCTCAAACCTAATATAGAACTTAAAACCCAACTTAAACCCAACCAACTCATAAGAATTGAAAGAAATCAAGATATATCTACATTTACTTAAACTTATATATACGTTTACTTAAAGAAAGCAACTTACCTCATGCCCCCAACACCCCCCCCCCCCCCCCCCCCCCCCCCAAAAAAAAAAAAAAAAAAAAAAATTATTGTCAATCCCAATATACAAAACTACATAATTAAGAATTGAAACAAGCGAACACATATCTACATTTACTTAAACAAACCAACTTAAAATTCAACATATTTTTACTTAAAACCCAACTTAAACCCAACCAACTCATAACAATTGAGACAAACCAATACATATCTACATTTACTTAAACTTATATCTACAACACATACCTCCACTTAGTTTTACTTAAATGAAGTTTATTGAATCCTTCCCCCAAATTACTCTCAATCCCAATATACAAACTAACATAATTTAGCACAAACTGAAATTCAAACTCAACTTCAGAATCCCCTCCTCCGCACTCTCTAGCACAAACTAAAAATCAAACTCAACTTCAGAACACTAACTATACATTTATATTGTTATCATAACTGCAGGATAACAACATACACAAAATTTTAATTAGTTTACTACGAAAGTTGAAGAGTTCATACCTAGTTCGATTTATCTCCCATGAGCTGTAAGAGCATACCTTTGGTATCACCCATCTCAGATTGTCTTTTTGCTTCCAGTTCATCCAATCTAGCAAGTCTAGCCTTTAACTCTTCTATCTCCTGTTTCTGTTCCTCTATAACCCTTGATGAGGATGCACTTCACAAACGACTGGTCACTCTTATAGTGTGTTTGCTTGAATAAGTCCACTAGGTCCATTGTTTGACCGTCAGGTCTTTTCTGTAAAACAATTCACATAGAAGATATTAATAATACATCCTTAGAAATCAAATATAGAAATACTTTTAATATTACCGTGGATTCTCGTATGCGTGTAAAAGTCTTAGAACCAACTGTATGAGGATACTTTTAGGCTGACTGATTCCTTTGATTAGTCTCTGCCACTTTATAAGAAAATGAGAAATTAAGAGGAAATGAGTAATTAAAATGTAAGTAAACAAAAAAAACAAAAAAAACAAACAAAAAGTTCTTACTTTCTAGTGGTGGATTCAAACTTGTTGCATAAAAAGTATCAATCTTCAATGTCGTCTTTAAGTCGATCAGGTGGGTGTGCTCGTGCCTCTTCAGGACTTGCATATTTTTTATAGTATTTGTTTAGTTCCCCCTATACTCTTTGAACAAACTTTTCATCTGTTCATCGATGAAATTATTGACCAGTTGGTTAGACAAGTCTAACACAAAATGGGTCTAAATTAAGAAAGAAAAGAAAAACTAATCAGTGTCTCTACAGATGCAGACACATATATATAATTTGTAAAATATCAAATAACCATCTTACCAATAATCGACTTTTAACTAGCTCTCTAGTTTCTATTGGTACTTCTCCCTATGATCCATAACAAACAGAAAAAGATTCCAAAACGTTGGTACAAATGACATTGCTAAACCATGTTGCATTGTTGCAAATTGATTTCTCCCATGCAGGTCGATCTCAATAGGAATTCTCCCAAATTGTTGCACATGTCTATCCAAATCAACATTTCGAGAGTACCCGCATCCAGCCCTTTTGGTCGTACAACTAGACTCTATATAAATGATACGTCGTTAGTTTCATTAAACATTAGTTTATATACAAATTACCGATTATGGATCTAAGATAAAATGTGGATCTAAAATAACCTGAATTATCTCTTACGGAGGATGATCCGCCAATATGCTCGACTACTAAATACTCCAAGATTGCCTCCTCATCAGTGTGGCCTACCACTAAGCAAACAATAATATGTATATTATACAACAATATTTAAGTTGTGAAATGAAATAGAAGATACATATTTACATGGTTATTCCATATCATTAAGATGTTCATGGAACCTCAAACTCCTATTAGAAGATGATTGTACATCCTCTTCTTCGTTATTTATGAGTCATCATCAACTCGTTGAATTATTTGTTCTTCTACGACTATAGGATCAACATCAACTCTACATAAACTGATATCGTTCATTGATTCATCGATTGTACAAGAAATACTATTCATAACTTCTAATAACTCAGGTGGGTCATTCTCATGTTCGTCTACTTCTGGCATGTCCCACACAAGCTTGTTTTGCACTACTTGCACCACTTTCCAATTATTACCATATTTGGGATCGTTGATGTAAAAAACTTGTTTGGCTTGACTAGCAAATATAAAAGGCTCGTTAACAAACCAATGATGAGTTGTATTAATTGATATATACCCAAAATCCATGTGTACTCTGTTAGTCTTTTAAGGGTCTATATCAAACCAAGTACACTTAAACATAATTACATGCCTTCTGTTGGCATACTGGAAGTCCAATATTTCATTGACAACACCATCAAAATTATGGAGATCTCCTCCATCTTCACTTTCTGAAGGCACCATGATCCCGCTATTTTGTGTATTCCGACAATTATCACACTCAATACCATGATAGCATACTCCATTAACAATGCATCCACTGTATGGGTGCACTTCTGAACTTAGCCCCATCGCTAGTGAATATATCATCAGACATATCTCCATTTTCACACAATGAAAGAACCTGTTAATTCAGTACAACACAATAGATCTTAAAAACTAATGTCGATAGGAATTAATTCAACTGAATTTTTACTTGTCTTTTAAACCCATACTTACAAGAGATTTGAACCAACCAGAAAAGCCTCGTTGGTACCTTATGACACACCCTGCCTCAAGCCCGTCTCCTAAGCCCGAGAGGAGGCGTAAAAGACCACAGATACTACCCTTTTGTGATATCTACTGCCCATCTGAACCTTTTTATTCTCATAAACTTTAAGCCAAAGATGTAAACAACAACTGTTTGACTAAACTTATTTTATTAAAAAAAGTACAACGTTTATACAACTCTCAGACTTACTTCAAAGTTTACAATAACAACTCTTAAAACCGAAGTGTCAATGTGGCTGTGGCAGACCTTAACCTTAGCAGCACCCTGGAACTTCTCACCTTTCGCTACCTCAGAAGAAAAACATGAAAGAAAAGAATGAGCTTCACAAAGCTCAGTGAGTGGTAAGCAACTTCTAGAGTCTATTTCAACTCATAAATAATACAAGCATATCACAAATACAAGGTTAATACTCAAACCTCAACCTTGAATAATTTGATCTCAAACTCTACCTACACACAGGGTAGATAGTAAACTGATACTAATCATAAATGCTTACTCTCTTGTGTTCCCTTTGTTTCCTATGTGCACATAGATCCCCGCTTATGGGCTCAGAAGCTAGGCCTACTAGCCCTCTGACCATCCCATACAAGGTTCCTCCCACGGGCTCAGAAACTAGACCTCTTGGTCCCCTGACCATCCTGTGAGGTTCCACTCGGGGCTCAGGAACTAGGTCTATTGACCCCCTGACCATCTCAATCATATAATCTCATTCTCATGCTAATTACTCATTCATAACATAAGCATATACATATACTCTAAGAGATATGCTTTAAGACATAAAGGAAAGTAACACTCACCTTGGTTGCGTAAGAACCTTTCTCTCTAGAAGTTTCATAGTTTCCCCGGGCTCCCTTTTGAACCCTAAATTCCATATTCAATTTCAAGCTTAGATTAATCATAGTTCCAGATCTTACTACGAGATAATTTCGTCTACTAACATGCTCTACAATGTCCCAGGAAGCTTAACTTAAAATCTTAGCTTATAACTTTTTGTTGTTTGGCTGGAATCTTCAAAACATCAAAACTGGCTCAAGCTTACCTGAGAGCTCAACCCTTCTGTCTTTTCTTCACCCTTCAGCTTGATTCCTTTGAGCTTCTTCTCTGGAGCCCTAACATGAAAATTGGACTCTCAGAGCTTTCAGGTGGCTTTGAAATAACTCAAAACACACGAGTATTCTACGAGAACACTTCATCCCAAGTTGATGCTACTTCCAGACCTCACTGGCCGACAGCATCTCCTCCTCTTGGAACTTCTTGATCAACGCATGGTCTTGCTACCAACGCATGACCTTCATGATCAATGCATAGTCTCCTCCAAATCTACCCGCTAACACTCTTCCCAACGTTCTTTGAAGAGGATTTGGGTTATGAACTGAAGAAACACCTTATGGTGATATTTATAGGCCAAAGGAACCAATCCTTCTCATCTTACATAGCCTTCAATGCAAGACACCTCCTACTTTGAAATGTTTGCTCCATGCTTTGCCACCACCTTCTTCCTTGCCATTCACCTACTTCCATGCCACTTACCTACTTGCATGAAGTTGAATTGTCTTCCTCATGCACAAGTCTTCCTTGCATGAAACTCTATTCGTCCAGCTCCTACTAACTCAAGCTCAACCTTCTCTCGGTTCAGCCACTTATCCAGGTGAACTCGTCAGCCTTGTGTAACACAAGCCTCAGTACTGCTTAATCACTTGCCCATCGTTTATTCCATCGTGTAGCTCTTACACTTCATCGCACAGCTCCATCATTTAGTTAAATCTCTCGTTGTTGCTTAACATCTAGCCCTCTCGCTGTCGTTCATCACCTAGCACTCTCGCTATTGCCAATCGTCTAGTTCCTAGCCCATCGCATAGCACTTATGCCCTATTGCATAGTTCCATCGTCTAGTGATCTCTCACTCTCAACGATCTCACTATCGCATATCTCTTGCTGATAACAATCTCGCTGACGCTCATCGTTCAGTGCATAGCCTATCACATAGCTCCTGCGTCTATCGTGTAGTACTGATGTCTATCGTCTAACGCATTATGCCCATCGTCTAGCACGTCCACTTATCGTATAACACCATCGCCCAGCATCTGCGTCTATCGTGCAACGTCCATCGTCTAGCGCTTCGCCTATCGTGTAGCGCTCACGCTCATCATATAGTGCCATCGTGTAGTCTATCACCCAGTGCCCGCACCTAACGCATCATTTAGTGTCAGCACTCATCATTTAGTGCTATCGTTTACTGTTATCGTCTAGCTCTATCATCTATCTTCTACGCTTATCGTCTAGCACTTGTGCTAATCATGTATTGCTATCGCCTATCGTGTAGCTCTATCGTCTAGCGCATCACTTCACATCGTTTAGCGTCGCCTATAGCTACACGGTTGTCTAGCGCATCACTCAGCGCCGCCCATAGCTATACGATCGTCCGCCCAACGTCTTGTGCTCTAGATTCTCTCGCTCTCACTCACACAGCCTCAACATATAAGCAACCTTTGGCAATGCCTCTTGCCAACGCTTCAGCCAACATGCGTCCAAACCTCACAAGCTCAACGCATGGTTTTCCTTGGCTTCAATGCTTAATTTCTTTTAACCTCTACACTTAGCTTCACCTCATGCATTAATGCTTCCTAACACTAAACACATGGTTCCTTTTGACTTCACACTTAAAAATTTTTAATAGTTAAGGCTCAACTCAAAGCTACTCAAAGAAAATCTCTTCAACAATTAGAAATTTCCCTTCTCTTCAACATAAGATTTAACTTACACTTAGCTAATTCCCTTAATTACCATCTTAAGTAGGGAAATTGAAATCCAGGTTTCACACCTTATATATAAATCATTCTGACTTTGAGCTTCATGTCGAATTACTTTCAAATATTGCCTATAACTAAGAGACGTGTCTCAATTTTATATTTCACACTTTGTATCAAAATCATCAATTACAATAAAATGTTAAAAGCATACTTTCGATAAGATTTTATTTCTATGCAATTGTTTAAGATGTACCAATGTGCACTGCATTTCTCTTCTCTCGATAATGTCCTTACTCTTGGTGCTCCTAATGGTCGCACATTTTGTCTGAACATTGAAAATTAACCACATATCTCATCCTCTGGAAGTCTATCATCATTTATTTCATCTCTATTGAACCTCGTCTCAATTCCAGTTATGTACAAAGAATAAAATACCAACGATTCATTCATTATATATGCTTCTGCTATAGAACCCTCAGGATGTGCTTTATTTCTAACATATTGTTTCAATGTCCGTAATCTTTTCTCGATATGGTACATCCAACTATAACTAATTAGACCTGCAACTTTTGTTTCATAGAGCAAATGGACTGCTAGATGTACCATTACATCAAAAAATGCCGATGGAAATATTTTTCTAACTTACAAAGTATGATTATAATGTCGCTTTGTAATCGATCCAAATCCCCTATAGATATTATTTTTTGCACATAGATCACTAAAAAATTTGTATAACTCAACGACGGGAATGGACACATCTTTTTATAAGTATGCCCGAACACCAATTGGAAGAAGCCTCTAAAGCAGAACATGCGAGTCGTGAGTTTTTAGCCCCCATAGCTTTCCATCTTCCTCACTCACACATCTTGATATATTTGATACAAACTCAACAGGAAATTTGATTGATTTCACCCACTTACGGAATGCAATCTTGTCATTAGTAGTCAATATGTATGCAGCATGTGGCTTTACAACTTTACCTTCTACTTTGTGCAGGTGTAGTTCTTTTTGTATGTTTAGATCTTCTAAATCCAAACAAGCATTAGTTGTATCCTTATTCTTTCCCTCAATATTTAACAATGTGCCTACCAAATTAACACAAATATTCTTTTCAATATGCATAACATCCAACTTATGTCTCAATAAAAGTTTCGACCAATATGGAAGTTGGAAAAATATACTTTTTTTTATTCCAATTTAAACTTCGTTTCTATTTTTTATCACGTTTCTCTAGATGTTTGCTAGGCACCGAAAAGTTTAATAAGTTTACCTCTTGTAAGATATCTTACCCATCCATGAAAACTGGACGAGGTCTACGTTCCACTTTTCTATCATATTATTATTGTTTGCTCTTGCGCCAACTGTGATTATCTGGAAGATAACGTTGATGCCCCATAAAACATTGTTTTTCTCTTATCCTCAGTGATTATGTATCCTCTTTACAAATAGCGCATGCTTGGTAACCTTTGGTACTCTATCCAAATAGGTCACCATATGCAGGGAAGTCATTAATGTTCACAATAAGCACGCACGTAGTTGAAAGTATTCGCTACTAAGACAATTATAAATGTGCACACCATCATTCCATAACTCCTTTAACTCTTCAATCAATGGCTGTAAATAAATATCAATTTCTTTTCCAGGAGATTTTGGACTGAGTATAAAAAGGGAGAATGAAAATTGTCTCTTTCATGCATCTCTAAGGTGGAAAATTGTAAGGAATGAGCACCACTAGCCACATACTATATGAAGTACTCATATTCCTGAATGGATTGAAGCCATCTAAAGCCAATCCTAAACGAACATTTCGTGGGTTTGAAGCAAACTGAGGAAACTCATGATCAAAATTCTTTCACCCTTCAACATCAGTTGGACGTCGCAACACTCAATTAGTTTCAACACGTTTATCTTTATGCCACCTCATTTCAGGTGCAATATGGGTAGATGCAAATAATCACTTCAATCTTGGTATCAAAGGAAAATGTCGTAAAATTTTATGTGGGATCTTTTTACTTTTTCCAGATTCAACTTTGTACCGAGATTCACCATATACTGGACACTGTTGCAAATCGACAAATTCTTTCCAATATAGGATGCAATCATATTTTCAAGCATGAATAGATTCATAACCTAATCCTAAGTCACGTAATTTTCTTTTAGCTTCATAAAATGAATTAGGTATAGATGCTTCAATGGGAAATGCTTCTTTTAATAATTCAAGTAACAAATTAAACGACTTGTTAGTCTAACCGTTAAGAACCTTAATATGCATCAACTTCACCAAGAACAACAATGAAAAGAAACTTGTACAACCAGGGTCCAACTAGTTGCATACTTCATTTATTAAGTTGTCAAATAAGCTTGAATTGTTATCTCTTTCTTGGGCATTGGTGTGCATCTCATCCTCATTTTCTTCTCCATTTACATCGACATTCTGACACTTTAGATCATCTATAATATTCAAAATTTCATTTTCATCATCTATAACATTCATTTGTGTCATACTTAATCCATCATCATGTATCGATTGAGATGTGTGACTCTCGTATCCCCTAGACAAGTCAAATGGGTCTCCATGATATACCCATTGATGATACAATGAGGAAATTCCATGAATGAATAAATGTCGTTCAACTCCATCTATTGGCTCCCACCTTGTATTCATACATTTTCTGCACGAACATCTTGTTTTTTCCGAGTTATTAACATGAAGTTTTGCAACTTTAAGTAATTGATATACTCCTTCTGCATACTCAGTTGATAACATGTTCCTAATCTTAATCCACTCGTTATCCATTCTTAATAATATATGCGATAAGTTGAACTTGTATGATTTAGACAATTAATTATATTAGAACACATAGTTCCAATTTCTAATTTTTAATTTCTTTCATTTATTTCTTGTTCGTGTTTTTTTTTTTCTTTGGGTGAATTTCCCAAATCATCTTTGAAAATGAAGTTCTCTTTTAAGGGATTAACAATCCCTTGTAATCCAATCGAACACTTTATCGAATTGAGTGGTGACACAACCTAGAGATTAGACTTTATCACACATTTCCACCCCTCAATTACACATCAAATTCTATAAAATAATTGACATAAACTATTCACATTCAAATTCATTCACATAAACCACCCCTCGGTTGTGTCAGTCATATAACCAAATTTGAATGTGAATGAATTTGACATAAACTAGGATATAATATAAAACTATCCTAATTTTAGGATATTCTATATATGTTTATATCCTAATAGTCAATCATTTTTAATATTTTATGAATTAAGGTAATATAAACTTCATTATATAAATATAGAGACTCATATAACAAATATACGTACAAACAATCTTAGACCTCTAATCGAAGTCAAACAAGTGTCTGAGCTTTATCGATTATCTTATCATTATCTACATATATCAACAACTATGCCATCTTAATTCTATTTATATGGGAGTGACTATACTTTGAGATATTACCTGTAGGAATGTATCAACAACAGCGGAAGCACAAGGATCATCTAAGCACTCAAATTCACTAATTTTGGCATAATATAAAGCATGTTTTTTGCAAAAAAAAATGGGTTTCAAGATATACCTCTTGTAGAACTTCTTCAAACCTCCTTCACGAGTTGCATTCTTCTCTAAATCTTGTTGTAGACCACCTCAAGATCTTCCCCACTATTCTCTTGTTGCTCTAGATTGAGTCGTGG